>NW_015163108.1:390910-521983 GCF_001447785.1 Gekko japonicus | reverse complement strand
GTGGAAAAATTTAGAACTATTTAGAGCTGTACTCTTAAGCATTTCATATAATTTAGTGACTCAGCTATAGAGTCAATGTTTAGTCTTTTCAGCAGAACTGAAATTTAAGACTGCATGAGAAAATAAAGCCTTTGACAAAGTTCCGCACTCACATAGGAGAATGGCTATTGGGAGAGCTAGGCATTAAATTAAACACAGTGTTGCTACTGAAATAGATTCCAATGACAAGTGTACTTCCTTCTCCTCAGTAATGTGAAAAGCATTTACCCATTACCTGATAGCATGAGCCTTGCTCAGATGACATACCCTACATATTCAGCTGAATGTTCTCATGAAACATACATGTATGCCTTTAGGGCTCTCTCCTGCACTTGAGAACCCTACAAGAGAGTTGTATACTGTTTTAGGTGAACATTCTCTGCTCAGATCCCAATCTGAACACAGATTTTGAGCAGCACCTTCAAAAATCTGGGGGGGGGAATCACTTTTATAAAACATACAAAATGATTCTAATCTGTATTGCATGCATGTGTGTGTGTACTCATTCTTATTCTCAACTACATGCGTACGTGTATTTCTCTATCTCCATCAGCAGTTGTCAATGACAGGAACAGAGTCCGGTAAATATACAGTGTGATTAAGATCTTAGTGTGCTTTACAGAGAGGAAGAGGCAAGCTTGATGATAGGGCTGCCATTTTCATCTTAATGTCTAATCCAACCTGGTAATCCTCTAATTGTGACTAATAGATGTAGATAGGATAGGGTTGCCAGGTCCCTCCTAGCAATCAGTGGGGAGTGGGGACTTACTGAAAGCTGTAGAGAGGCCCATCCAACATACAGCGACCTGTCTATGTCACTGCCCACGTGACTCAGAAGTGATGTCATCACATCCAGGATGTCAGGATGATGTTCTGGTATTTGGGGAAAAACTCTATGGTAAATTTGGCTTCCACCATAGTTGCCCAAATACCACAGCATCACCCCAATATCCCAGATGTGATGACATCACTTCCAGCAACCTAGACATGTCACTGCACATTGGATGGCTCTTCCTCTTTTGGGGGGTAAGTTACCCCCACCAGCCAGCTGATCAGTGGTGGGGAGGTGGGGCCTGTCAGCGGAGGACCCCAGCCCCCACCAGGGTACTGGCAACCCTAAAACAGTAGAACCATGTCAATAGGATGTCAGTTGGATGACCACCTTAACTCTCTCCCTGCATCTCACACATTGCCTCTTCAAACTAAAATGGGGACTCATGTTTGTTTGTTGCAACAAAATTACACAGTAATCTGGTCACATTATAAAGACAAACCACATACAAAATGGTTCTAATCTGTATTGCATGTTTGTGTGTATACTCATTCTTATTCTCACCTACATGTGTATGTGCTGTTGTAAAACAAAATTTCATCAAAAGAGCAATTAGGTCAGGTCACACAGGGAGGGCGTGAGGCACTCCTGAGCAGCATCAATAAAGGAAAATAAACATCAAATGGGGAAAATTAACCTCTAAGGGCTGGTATACGCAAGATATCAACAGCAATAAGGAATACGAGTTCCCTGTTAAATTCTAGGGACAACGTTTTCTTGAAATTGTGAATTAATTCCAATCCAGCACTTTCAGAAAATTGGGTCCTACCTGTGAAGTTCTTTTGTTATTTGTTGAGGGGGTTGGTATTTGCATGTGTGTGTGTGTGTGCCTGGAAGTCATGGCAACCTCTGGCAACTCCTACTGGGGCACAGAAGACATTTAGAAAAGTGGCTTGTTAGCCTGCCTCTGACCTCCTGGCCCTGGTATTTTCTGGAGGTCTCCCATCCAAATATTTGCCAGATTCGGCCCTGCTTAGTTTCTGAGATTTGATGAGATCGGACTTGCCTGGGCTATCCAGGTCAGGGCCCTGTGAAGTTCTTTTGAATGAGACAAAGTGATGGTTTATTGTTCTTCTTCTTACCAGTTTGGTATAGTGGTTAAGTGCACAGACTCTAATCTGGGAGAACTGGGTTTGATTCCCCACTCCTCCACTTGCACCTGGCTGGAGGACCTTGTGCAAGCCACAGTTCTGATAAGAGCTGTCCTTGAAAAAGAGCAGTTTCTGTCAGAGTTCTCTCAGCCCCACCTACCTCACAAGGTGTCTGTTGTGGGGAGGGGAAGGGAAAGGAGTTTGTAAGCCACTCTGAGACTCCCTTGGGTAGTGAAGAGCGGGGTATAAATCCAATCTCTTCTTCAATTCTTGTGGCCATTAGTATAACACTATGTACAGTTTCTTCTTGTAGTTCTCCCTGAGAATCATAATTGAAAAGCCTGTTTCAAGCTAAGTGCAAGTCGGGTTCCACTTATTGTTGCACATGTCGTGAGATGGGTGGATCACCTTGCTATTTGTAAGAAGCTTGCTTGCCTGTAGCAAATTGAATAAGCAGCTTGGGTGTGCATACAATCTAGATACCAGCAATAAAGAGCTTCACAGATGCTGAGCCTTGTGTGCGTGCATGAACATGAAATATCACTTTCTGAAAAAAATGCATGGTGTCAAATGCATTTTCATCTTCCTTCGTAGTTTTCTGCCACACACCATATATCCCTGCTGTGTGTGCCGATGGGAGGCTTCTAAATTGTGAAATGGAGGATTAAGGAGGGGGGCAGCTGTCTCTCAAACTGACAGCAAATCAAAGGCAGCATTCATTTCTGCTTACCAGAGCTTACATCCTTTTGCTTTTCATTTCATCCATGGTGTTTGCAAAAGTCATGCTGGTAACATCTGCAGTGATTTCTCTACTGTGTAATTGCTGGCTTCTCTATGAAGCTGTACAGTCTGGGTGTGCTGGCCGGTTTTAAACAGAATACTAACACAGAATTGATTTTATTCAACAAATCCTCCTTAACCTAAACCCTCTACTTTCATTAAGCTATTAAGCTTGCCAGATCCTTAATACCTATGAGCATTTTAGCATAAAAGTGGCTAGGGAAAAATTAATTGCATTCTGCTCAAGAAAATGCTGCTAATTAATTTTCCCCTTTACACAGCAATGAAATGCTACATTTACTTTAAGCACAAATATGATGAATTGTGAACAAGATTTCATACCCATTGCCTTGCCCATACATAGCAAGACCAGTGTGAGGCAGGCTGTATTTGCAGGGGAGGAAAGAGTACTCATTCCAGGCAAATGTGAGGGAACTCTCCCAGATCCTTTGTAAAGTCCCTATTCAAATGTTTGATGGTCAGGCCGTGCCATCCTAAGCTATTGACTTCAATAGACTTAGAATGGTGTCACTCTGCTTAGAATGGCACTGTAATAGTGCCGTTCCTATTGTTGAATGATATCTAATGGACAAGGACAGGATAATTCATTAAATTATGCTGGCCTTGTATGATGCCGTTCAACACTCTGTTGTAAGACATGTGATGGGCTATTACAGGAAATGACTCTCCATCACACCCAATGCCTCAGGCTGGAGTATTCCAACAAGTGCCAGTTCAGTTCACTCTCCATTCATCATAGGCGATCAAACAATCAATGAGCTATTCAACTGTAAACAACCCATTCATGTGTACTCACAGGAACAGGCTGCTCGCAGATATCAGAAGCCAGCTCTCAGCTGATGAGGAATCATCCAGGAGTCAGCTTCAGATTTCCTGCTAAGGAACGTTTGCTCTTTATGTAGCAAAGTTTGCTCTGTATGCAGCATAGGCCTAAATAAAATGTCTTGTTTCTCCAACATCATGAAGCAGGTATAAAAAGATTCCTCCAAGACCAATAAGGGGGAACACAAAAAATTCCTACTCAGCTCAAAAGTGACCAATGAATCCCACAGTATCCAATGGTGGGGGTCAGCAGAACACAGCAAATGCCTACATAGAAAGAGTACAAGAGGTTTATTGAACACTACAGGGACAGTAGCCAATCAAGCCTTTTGCGAAGGAAACTGTTGGGGCATTGTAAAGAAGGAAGGCCTGTCATTTAGTTTTAAAAGTTTTAAAGCTTCATGGTTCAGAGGAAGCGAGAGAACCAGCATATAAAACCCATAGGTGACTTTTTCCTCCTCAGTCTTGATGTTTGCAGTATTATCAACACTGCTGTATTGAATCCTTTGCATCCATAGCATTGACTTGAAAGCTTCTCCTCATGGACCAGTCACCTGTGGGTTTTATATGCTGGTTCTCTCACATCCACTGGACTATGAAGCTTTCTGAGTTTTAAAACTTTTAAAAATAAATGGCAGGCCTTCCTTCTTTACAATGCACCAACTGTTTCCTTGGCAAAAGGCTTGATTGGCTACTGTCTCTGTAGTGTTCAGGGACACAAGCCCCTGTTACAGTGGAAACCTGGAGTTATGGCTACAGACATAGATTTCTGCCTAAACACTGAGCTATGGTGTTAATTGTGCAGTACTGTGGGCTCATCTTGTATGTGGGAGAACGCAACGACTTGGCAACAGTGATCCACACAATGGTTGCCTCAAGATTGGACTACTGTAATGCTCTCTACAGGGGGCTGCCCTTTTCTCAAATCCAGAAGCTGCAGCTGGTGCAAAATGCTGTGGACAGACTTCTGATGGGATTCCCAATTTGAGAGCACATCCAGCCAGTGGTAAAGGCACTGCACTGGCTGCCGATAGCATACTGAATTTGTTTCAAGGTGCTGGTTCTTACCTTTAAAGCCCTCTATGGTCAGGGGCCTACATACCTGAGGAACTGCCTTTCCTCACATGTTTCCCAGAGAGCACTGTGATCAGGGGCCCAGAACTGACTGGCCCTCCCGAGTCTTCAAACCAAGCTAGTGACAACCAGGGCCAGGGTTTTCTCAGTGGTGGCTCCATTCTGGTGGAATGAGCTCCCAGAAGAGATCAGGGCCGTGTAGGACCGTTTGCAGTTCCACAGGGCCTGTAAAACGAAGCTCTTCCACCAGGCTTTTGGAACTGCTGCCACCGTTAAACATCATTAACAACTAACAGCTGAAGGATAGAGAGCCCTGTTGTTCCTGGAATTTCCAATAGCGGCCTGAGCTAGCCACCTAAAGGACATCTAAAAGAAGACCTAGGAGCCAAGTGTGAGAAGAGAGAACCGAGCATTGCAACCACTGTTTTTTTTTTTTTTTTTTTTGTAAACAAAATTTTTATTTTTTATACTTTGAGAAATCATACATTCCATAATTTTCGTTACATCTTATTCACCCTATAACTAAAATGGTACTTACTTCTGAGTAGACCTCTTTAGGGTTTTTTGACCATTTTAAGTGGCAGTCTGGCTACTTAATTAATTTTGACCATTTTAAGTGGCAGTCTGGCTACTTAATTAATTGTTGTTGTTGTTGCTGCTCAGTCGCACAGTCAAGTCCGACTCTTCGCGACCCCATGGACCACATCACGCCAGGCCCTCCTGTCTTCCATCGTGCTCTGGAGTTTGCTTAATTTCATGTTCATTGCATTGAGAACACTGTCTAACCATCTCATCCTTTGCCGTCCCGTTCTTCTGTTACCTTCAATCTTTCCCAGCATCAGGGTCTTCTCTGGTGAGTGCTCCCTTCTCATTTGGTGGCCAAAGTATTTGCGCTTCAGCTTCAGTATCTGGCCTTCCAGGGAACAGTCAGGGTTGATTTCTTTTAGGATTGACTGATTTGATCTCCTTGCAGTCCAAGGGACTCTCAAGAGTCTTCTCCAGCACCATAATTCAAAAGCATCTATTCTTCAGTGCTTGGGCTTCCTTATGGTCCAGTTCTCATAGCCATACATTACTACTGGGAATACCATTGCTTTTACTATACGGACTTTTGTTGGCAGGGTGATGTCTCTACTTTTTATTATGCTGTCTAGGTTTGCCATAGCTTTCCTCTCAAGGAGCAGGCGTATTTTAATTTCATGGCTGCAGTCACCGTCTGCAGTGATCTTGGATCCCAGGAACGTGAATTCTGTCACTGCTTCCATGACTTCCCCTTCTATTTGCTAAGGAGTGATGGGGTCGGATGCCATAATCTTAGGTTTTTTTATGTTGAGTTTCAAGCCAACTTTTGCACTCTTCTCTTTTACCATCAACAAGAGGTTCTTGAGATCCTCTTCACTTTCTGCCACTTAATTAATGGCAACCTTTTTTAGTGAATACCCAGGTATCTTTGAGTTTTGATACAGACTAACAAAGAGTCAAACTGGGTCCCAAAGAGAGATGTCCTTGGCCTGCAGTATCTACATGTTGTTCGTATACTGAATCAGGAAAACTGTTTCAAAATTCACTGTGGATTTTGCATTGTAGATATTTATGGACCTTTCAAAATCTTACATTATCAGTGTATAGTGATCAGTGCTTTGCTGCAATTGGTTTAATTTAGCAAAGTCCATGCAAGATCTGAAAATCTACATACATCTGTGTACAGCAACCTTTCTATAATACTGACCAATAAGTATACATAGAAGACCACAATTAGCAATATTTACATTCTGGTGCCAGAGGAAAGGGGGAAAACAAATATGGGGAAATGAATATTTATCATTTCAGCATTGCTTAAATTTGAAAAAGATGTCCACCAAGCTCACTTGCTATACATATAGTATTTTTGACTATTCTAACATTATGCATGTAACTTTTATTTTCTTCAGTTCAACATTTGTTTGAAGGACATTCAAATATCTGATAATTTCAAACTTTGTGATAGAGTTGGATTGATTTCATACCTTGTTCATTTAAAATAGGACAAGCTCAGTGAATGTAGGGGATGTATCAAACATGTTTCTTGTTAGTAGCAATGAAGTATGTATTCATTCAAAAGTAAACGTGCATGTCTGTTGTGGTCAAATATCATTCTAATGGAGTCTAAACATAGTATGAGTTTCTATAGAAAATTTATACCAAATCAACATAATATATCTATTCTGTATTACATACAATAAGCTTTTCAAAGGATACAGAAGTTTTCTTATCCAACATTAAATAAGCAACAAAATTCTCTCTCAAAAATGAGCCATTGCTTTCTCTTAGATAAAGCAATCCATTTCAGACCAGACAATACAGCTTCCTTTATTTGCTAGCTATAGTTAAATACCCATTTTAGATTTCATCTATAGCAGGCCCTGTATATGCCTTAGATGTGGGGCCATGATCTCTTTAGAGGAACAACAGACCAGAAATGTAACAAATTATCAAGATGTTTTTGAGGAAATACAGAAGCTCTGCCTAGCTCTTAGTAACAGTTTGGTGGCTCAAGAACTCAAAGGGTCTGGAGCATATATCAGTAAGGTTAATAGGTCTTCAGACTTGATTTAGCATTGAGTTTTCAGACCCTCTCATCAGCTTTAGACATATGTTTGACCCTTTAATAGTCAAATAAACTAAGAGTTCACTGACTTTCAACTTCTCCACCTTCTGACCTTTCTTCCAGGCCATAAAATTGTCAGTTTAGGAACACATAGTTAAGTGTCTCATGGAATTGCATTCATTGAAAGGTCTAAAACAGCTGCCCATGTTTACACGGGAATGGTATCAAAATATTTTTCTTATCTCTCTTCTTTGAATGGTTCTTCTGAGGGGGTAAGGTAAGCAAAGAGAATCCACTGCCCTTGTTTTTGTATGTGAATCTGACTTCAAAGGCATTTTATAAATCATCTAAAGAGACAATATCTCCAGCAGGTTAAGTCTGTACTTTGCCTTTAGTTGCTGTTGGGATATTCTGTGTGGGTGAGAAAGAGAGACTTGAAACTATTCACCAAGTTCTGCCAGCAGCAGATCAAAGAATTAAAGCATTCCATTCACAGTACTAAACAAATGTCATCCTCCCTGAATCATAAGGGGACCTATCACCTTCTACCTTTATAAACACTTTAACTGGCTCTCCTCCAATAAAAATGCATTCCCTTTACCATTGCTGTAACATACATGGGTGATGGGAAAGTATATGCAATTAAGATAATGCTCTGCTATTAGAGACAAGGGTAGCAAAACTCTATATACCAAGGCCCCAGTCACACAAGTGGGAAAATCTGCACTGGAAGGGAGGCATTTTAGAGGCGGAGCTAAAAGAAGGGCGGGAGCGTGATCTTACGGTCCCCCACGGCTCTTTCCTCAGGCTGTCAGCAGCCGATCACACCAGGGAGGCAACAGCGTAGTCCCAGCAAGGCTATACGGCAGTACTGCATTACTGCGCATGCACAGGTCACAGACGGCTGCTGGATGCCATGGGCTACTGGCACGTCTCCGGTCAGATGCCCACCCGTGCCGCGGATTTACCGGAAGCTACTACCTTTTCCCCAGTGCCTTTTAAATCCACTTCTTCGGGCTGACGGTACGGGTTGGAGACGGGTGCGCTATGCTTCCCAGATGTTGTGGTATGATCACGCTCGTTTGATGTGCCCTCAATCCATCCCTTTTGCGGGGCAAATCCTCCATGTGACCAGGACCCAAATTGACCTAATTAATTTTCAATAAAGTTGACAGTAGTTTTTCAGAAGCATTAAAGGGTTTAACCTATGTTGGGAGGATGCATTGAGACAGTCTTCAGAAAATTGTCTGCCCACTTAAATAAGCATGGGAAGCAGCCTTTGATTGGATCAATTAGTTTATTTTGTCCAGTAGGACCAGGCCTGTAGCTACAGTGGGGCATCTCGGGGCTAGGCCTCCCCCACACTTACTGGCAAGTCCCCGCAACTTCCATCCAGCCAAGGGCCCCCGAGCAGTGGCAGGTGTAAGGAAGGAGCCAAGTATTCCTGCACAGCTGTCTGGCATGAAGGACCAGCTACAGTGGCCAGAAAGCACCTCTCTATTTCCCTCAAAAACTGAATTAAATTACTTTTAATTCGATTAGCCAGTGCCCCCTAAGAAATTTAAATGCCCCCTGACTTTAAAAGTCCTGGCTACGGGCCTGAGTAGGATCTTCCAAGATCTTAATCCAAGTTCTTTCTTGGCCCTGCTGTCTATGATTCTTAGATTGGAGATGCTAAACTCCAGCAAAAGGAAACAAAGTGTATAAAGAAGGGTCCAACTAGCTTCTTATATTATTTTAAAATTCCCGTGTGGTTCTTTAATATCAGTTTTCTGGATGCTTTAGGATGCTCCTAGAGAGGCAGGTTGCTGATCTCCTGATGCTCAACAGATGTGGATGAGGAGACTCTCCATGAGTGTTCAGTTGTCTGTTGTGGCCCCTATCTTATAAAATGGCTTGCCTAATGAGGTCAAGAAGGCTTCCACTCTCCTGGATTTCTGTAAACTATGCAAAACTGAGTTGTTCAGGAGGGCTTTTCTACACAGATAGTAGGGGTATACTGTACATAATAGTTAAGCAAGCTAATTGGGTAAAGGTTTAAGGACTGGGGTCTATAATATTGTCCATAGCTTATAATGCCTGTTGCTATGTAAGATCCTAGTCTGTAATTTCTGCATTGTTTAATGTCCCCTGTCAATACTTATGCTTTATTTCACCTCTGTTTCAGATCTCTGCCGTCAAAATTTTACTGCAGTGCTTGTTGTATGTCCCATCTTGTTGATTGTATTGACTTACTTTGTGTAATTTACCTTGAATCCCAGTGAGAAAGGCAGACTACAAATAAATAAATAAACTCCACGAATAATAGGCCCATTGGTGAGTTGCTAGATTTCAGGAGATGGGCAAGACGGTAGCAGAGGCCAAATTTGTTTGAGATGTTGTATTAGCTATTTGTGTGACTTTGTTAGAATACTGACAGTATTTCATTTAAGCCACATTTTTAAATCTCCCATAGAAATGTAAGGAATGTCAAAAGCAGTTTAAAGTCTGTCAAATCTGTTCAGCCAAAAGACAAAAATGCCAATGCATATAAACAAGATAGAACTCACTGCATTGAATTTTGACCACAGGGGTATGGTGAATGTCTTACCAAGGGCTTAAATAGTCTTCTCCCAGCTTCAGAGAGCCAGTTTAGTGTAGTGGTTAGGAGCATGGACTCTAATCTGGGAGAACTGGGTTTAATTCCCCACTGCATGCAGCTGGAAATATTCTCTTTCATTGCTTGGTCTGATATTTCAGCTCATGAATGAGGAGAAGGTTGTGAGACTTTTCTTTTTCTTTCTAATATCATTGGATGGTTTTTGATAGTGAAGTATACTTCAAAACGTTCACCTTTATTGTGATGCCTGCCTTATAAAAAGTTCCACATATACTTGTTTCTGCGATGTACTTGTTGAGTGACACTGATGGATGTCACCAAAATACCAAATACATCACATGAAAATGTCAGACATGCATTTGATATACTGCTATATATTCTATCTGAATGTCATGTACCTTAAAAATAAGACTGCACACTGGTGAACCACAGTGTACTAAGGAAAAAATAAAAAAGGTTGTGAAAAGACCATGACTGAATTGTTAAAAGCAGCAACTCTTCATATATTAGAAAATACAAAAAGGAAACAATTGTAAAAGTGATAGCCATAGTATTATCATCATCATCATTATTATTACATATATACATTTGAATCTTCCAGATTAAAAGCATTTCCAAATATGATGCTACATTTAGTTCTTGAAAGCTATTGTGATTAGATGCCTGAGATTTGATTCATTTGGGACCCAGCTAAAGGGTTTGAATTCACGTTAAATGTTTGCAGATAATTTTGAACTACTTATAGCTGTAAGGGTAAGGTGGCTGTATTTCTACTATTATGGTCTGTATAGCAACTATGTTTTGAAACTGGAGACAGTGTATACAAGAAGCTAGAAGGCAGAGAAGTGTCAAGGGATTGCCTATATTCATAAACAAAAGCCACAGTTATGACTGAAATCCAGATATTTTTTTTTAATGGGAAGGAATAGATGAAAGGTTGAGAAAACCTTCACATTCAGAAAAATAAGATGGTGAGAGAGCAAATTTCTCAGAATACATCACAGAAACAGCTCAGCAGGAGGCTTTTAGATGGTCAGACCAAAAGAACTACAGAGTGATCCATGAAATTTTATACTAAGGAGAACAATCACATCTGGAGTTACTCTTGGGCCACCTGTTAAGACAGAAACTGAACTTGCTGGTTTGTGATGTTTGCAAATGTCCAGCCTGGGGAGAGAATTCTGAAAGCTTGTTCTTGTTTGAGGAACCCTAGAGATTTTGGCTTTACCTTTTCTCTAAGTATAATTACTAGCAGTTTCTTATAAATAGGGTATCAACAGGAACATCCAAAATAAGTTTCTTTTCTTTTTGTGACAAATGAACTATAAATCATTGTACAGCTTACTATACCTACAAGTGTACATTCTTTGTTAATCTGGATCTCGGTCCCCAACCTTTGTTTGCCTATGGGCACCTTTGGAATTCTGACACAGTACAGTGGGCTCAGCAGGTGGAGCCAGCCACAAAATTCTGCAGCTTGCTTACTTTATTTATTTATTACTTCAATTTATATCCCACCCCACAAACAGATTCAGGGCGGCTCACAACAATGAATTTAATACCATCTTAAAATAATTCAAACAGGCAATAAATAACAATATTAAAACAATACAATAAAACCAACTCAAAACATTTAAAGTGGACAGTGCAATATATTCAGTTTCAGTTCCTACAGCTGGGAAATTAGTTGGCCCGCACCGAGCCATAGTGTTCTCATGCAACAGCAATAGGGAGGCGCCCACTGCCTCAATCAAAGGCCTGGCAGAACAGCTCCATTTTGCAGGCCCTGAAAAACTGTAACAGGTCTTGCAGGGCCCTTATCTCAGGCTAGGCAGGCATCTTTCAGGCCGGGGAAAACCATCAAATGGCTGTCCATAGAGTGCAAGGCTCTTCAGGGCGCATACAGGGAGAGGCAGTCCCATAGATATGTTCAGGGGTCATTTCATAGAAAAAGAGGTGCAGGAGATCATTAGTATAACTTATTTGCATATGCCACACCCCCTGACATCACCGGACATGTGTCAGAAGGCAACATCCACCACTCAGGCTCCACTGGACTGTTTTGGATTGCTAGCTATTGGGGGGGGGATGTGCAGATTTGCCCTCACAGAGGAGGGAGAGCTTGTACCTGAAGGCGGGCTGGGGGGGGCTCTGCAATTTACCTGGCTGCTTCTTGATCCTCGTGGCCCAACTGAGGGCTGCTGGGAGCAGGGGGTGGGACTTGTTGCACGTGCCTGCCCCCTGGGTTCCTTACTGCCAGAGCTCCGCTCCTGTCCACTCCCACAGGAAATGACCCCTGGATATGCTGGTTTCAGGCTGGATAAGGCTTTAAAGGTCCACCCCAGCACCTTAAAATGGATCCAGTACTCAACTGGTAGCCAGTGCAATTGGCAGAGCACTGGCTGGATGCATGCCCACATAGACATCACAGTCAGCAGGTACGCCACCACGTTTTGCACCAGCTGGAGTTTCTGGATCACCAGCCTTAAGGGTAAGCCCACGTAGAGTGAGTTACAGTAATCAGTTATAGTTATAGAGTGTTTCAGTTTTAGAGTGGAGATCCTTGTGCTGTGGTGGCAGCTGCTGCCAAAGCAACCTTTTTAAAAAATCTGCAGAGCCAATCAAATCTCCAGTGGCCAATCAGAAGCCTTTCAGGGCAAAAGTTCCACCTAGCTCCTCTCATGGGCAACACACTAAGGACTCTGATCTGGATAATTTCAGCATACATCATACTTTTTTACATCCATTGTCTAATATTGCATGTCCACATTTCCAACACTTATAGTCAGTACAACCAAAAATGTTATTCGGTTTATGGGGAGTATAATGACAAAAATACAATGTTTTATAGAAATTTTCTGCCATGTTAATACTATTGTTTGGCAAGACCATTTATTAAAACTGTTCGCCATTCTTGATCAGATACATTACACTGAAATCATTTGTCTCATTTAGTAACAAATACTGGCTCTTTTGTGGGTGTATTTTCCAGTAGGCATTTATCCAACTGAGAAACTGTACTTTTTGTCTCTTATTTTTTATATGTTAGATTTTCAAACTCTGTTAAACTGAAATGCACTTTATATTCAGCTTTTTGAACTCCTACAGTGACCCATTGGGTTTTCAAGGCCAGAGACATTCAGAGGCGGTTTGCCACTGCCTTTTTTAGTGGTCTAAAGTAACTGACCCTACTTAGCTTCTGAGATCTGACAAGACCAGGCTAGCCTAGGCCATCCTTGTTAATGTCCTAATTTAAAGTACTGAAACCATTTAATGTCAGAGTTTTTCTCCCTTAATTAGTCAACAGACTTACATTATTCTGTAGCAACTGCATCTATAAATCTGCAATAGTTATTGGCAACCCAACGTGACCATGGTATAGCTGTTTAAAAGTCAGAATTATATATAAAACTACTAGCAGTTTCTTCTAAGTACTTGTCATGTGTAGGGTATCAACAGGAGCATCTAAAATAAGCTTCAGTATGAGGAATGTTTTTAGATGACATGAAATAAAAATAATAATAATTTATCAGTTCTAAAATGAGAAATACTGCAGATGGACAACAAATGAGCAGTAATTATTAATTCCCTTGGTATTCAGAGTAATTGCATTAATCATAGTGAACCCATTTGGTTTTAATCAGAACTCAATATAGCATGTAATTCCATATGAAGTCCCATTTAATTTAGCATTAATGAATGTCAGGAGCACTACCTATTAGCTACACGATAACTGCAGGAAAAAGACACTGCTTAAAAAAGACCTCTTGAAGGTCACGATCAAGGATACGTAAATAGTTGAGATAATGCTAAAGAAAACAGGGACTGGACTAGGACTTTCTGTGCATTTGATGTTCATTAAATGGAAGAATGATAGATGAGTTTATAATTATATGGATTGTAATGCACACCATTTGCCCTAATCTACCTCTGTAGAAAGATGACACCAAAGTAACTGGAGAACATTTATGTTTTGAAATGGGATGGAGGAAAAATGTAGATTGTTTCTGCATGCACACACAGGAGCAAAGACATTAGGTACAATGAAACTATAAAATTAATGTTTTGGTATTTTGTTCAGAAAAAAGTAAGAGAGTGTCAATTCTTCATTAGTATACAACATGTGAAATTAAGCAAACTCCGGAGCATGAAAGAAGACAGGAGGGCCTGGTGTGATGTGGTCTATGGGGTTGTGAAGAGTCGGACTCGACTGTGCAACTGAACAACAACAACAGATACAACATACATTTATTTTGTTTTGTGGTAAAGAGTTACAAAGGTTGATATAGTTTATGTTTGGAGGAGAAGCTATCAGCCTCCTGTTGGTATCTGGGAAGAATTGGTCGTGATGGTGGTGGTGATACTGAGGGCTACTGGAGTTGCTGCAGTTAGGACCTCTAGACCCAAATTACTTATACATAATTAAAACCTCCTGAATTTCTTCAGAAGCATCTGGGATTGGTTCTATGGGAAACCTGGAGGAACTTTCTAATTTGCCATTATAAAATGTTTGAATGGCACAGAGGACCTCTGAAATAATTGGAGACCCAGGAACTTCTGCAGTTCTGCAGGGCCTGCAAGTCGGAGCTCTTCCGCCAGGCATTTAATTAGGGGCCACCGCTACTGCAGGCCGCTATTGCAGGCCATTACTGCAGAGCTCTGGTCTATGGTTTTAACATCCAACTGATTATGAGCAGAAACATTGTGGAACATCTAGGCAGTGGAAATTTACTCTGACAATATACCATCTAGGTTAATTTTTAAATGCCGCAGCATTTTGTATTTATATTTTTTATTTGTGTGGTTAAATATTTTTTTAATTTTAATGTATTTATGCTTTTATGGAAGCCGTCCTGAGCCCGCTTTGCGGGGAGGGCGGGGTATAAATTTGATAATAAATAAAATAAATAAAATAAAATTTACAGTGCAATCCTAAACAGGGTTACATGCATCTAAACCTATTGACTTCAATGGACTTAGAAAGGTGTGACTCTATTAGGAGTTCACGGTAAGAGTCATTAGGACTATTATAACTATTTTTTTCTATTTTCCCCGATTCATCCAATCATATTTACAGGTAAAACTGAAAGACACAGTAACCTTGTAAACATGATTGTGCATTGACTAAATGCATGGAGATGGTGAGTGGGCACACGGGCACTGTTCCTGCCATTGTGTGATTGTAAGCTTCTGAGCACTGCACCTACAGTAGTACACAAAGGCAGCATCTGCATGCCTCCTGCCTGTGACCACATCAATAGTGGGCTGCCTGAGCTGTGTTTTCTGCACTTGTTGGGGTGGATGTAACCCCGTCCCTTTTTTAAGTTTTAAGATTTTTTCTGCAAACCTGGGGGTTGCATCTTTGCAGAAAAATCTGTTTTCAGTCTCTGTTGCCCCAAACCACAGATTTAATTATCTGCAGATGGGGCTACTGTTGACTATTAGAATATATAATGATGCAGAAGGATCATTTACTTTCACTTTTACACAGACAATTAAAAGGCTTAAAAAGAAATGCCCTTTAATGCATTAGAATAAAAGAACAAATTATAGGTTTGTGGATAATTATTTCCTGTTCAAAAAACAACTCCCCCCAATAAAATACAAAGCAGCTTTTTCAAGGCACCAATGTTTGATTCTTTTTCTATTACTAAAAAGTTGACATTGAAAAATACAAAATATTATCATTTCATACTATGCTGATTACTATGGGTAAATGAGCTGATGATGATTTAAAACAGTGGACTAATTAAACCCCTCTAATCCTTGGTTCCAAACTGAAAATCCCCTGTGCAATGTAATTCTAGGGGTTTTTGTTTCAGCTGATGCTTAACATGTTTGACCGAATTTACTAGCGTTGTTCTGTTTGAATGGGAATCAAGGCAAAATCAAGGCTATTTCTCATATTTTTTTTGAAAAAAATGTGGGCATATTAGAGTTATAAGTGTTCCTAGACACTAGTGAAAATATGTCTGGAATAATTAAGTTTATGTCTAACATGGACAGAAGTTGAATGCTTTAGATAAGCCTGGCACAGACTCCCCCAGCGCCACCATTTGCAGATTGGGGGAGGGGGAGGCAGAGAACGTGTATGGCAGCCTCACTCTGCCACAAGGTTTAGGCCGGCTGGCTTCATCAGCCAGAGATGGCCATGGGGGGCAGGGTAGAGCACCCCCCTCAGCTGTTTAATCCCACACTGTGGTCAGTTCACCCCAGTTTGTCTGCTTCGGTTTTACTTTCTCTTTGGCGTCACCTCTGGGAGAAAGCCACATCCATGCAGATCAGCTCCAGCCTGCATAGCTGCACCCGGAAGCTAGTTTAAAGGGCTACCCCTGCTGAGCCACAGCCACATGCAGCCAGCTCAGGTGATTGGTGTCTAGCCAGCTTATACCTTTGAACTGGGAAGCCTCATAGCAGTGGCTGTGTCCCATCGGCAACTTTTGTTCCTTGCTTTAATTTTCCTTTCTCTTTTTTTTTTTTAAGCTCCATGGAGGGGATTTTTTATTGCATTTTTAATAGACTACAAACTACAATGAAAAAGTAGGGAAGGGTAACTACATCTAGGGAGAAAGGAAAGAAAACCACTAATAACTAAAACCCCAAGAATAGGAGATCATAACAACAGCTTATGTTAATGTTAGTCTAAAATTGCTAATATCACTTTGAACATAGTCGGTTATGCTAAATTATTTATCTTTTTTATCCATTAATTTAACAGTTAAACAGTTAAATTTTTCTTTCTCAACAGGGGTCTAGGCTGCTGCTGCAGCAAACACATGGCCAGCGGTGAGGTCACCAATGGGCTCAATCACCTAGCAGCGGATGGGAACCTCTTTGTCGGATGGGAACCGGACAGCAGGGGCCTCTGCAGCAGCAGGTCCCACCTGATGTGTATGCTGGGAATATAATCAGGGCAAATGCCAGGGCACACATTGCAAGTTTGACCAGAACTATCACATGTGTCTTAGTGCCCATCCCAGATCATCCTGCCCTTGAAATGGGAGCTTGCAATAGCCGTTTTGGAGTTTCTCCTCCACTGCTAACAGTGAGAAAGAGGGAGGGTCGGGTACTAGCGAGACCTCAGCTACTGCCTCCAAATATTCTTGAAGGCTGTCAGACTTTGGCTATGTCCCTCATAATGACCCCTGTTCATTTCCTTGCTTGCCAGATAGCCCAATGTGGCAGCTGCCAAATACTTACTCGAGGAGTTTAGCTACAGTTTTCATATCCCTTTTGGCTAATTTATCATCTCTCCTACCCAAAAGGGGCTTCAGTAATGATGTCATTGACCCAGAGTTATGCTCCATGTGGTATGCCTCCTTGGAGCACACTGTCCACCTGATAAGGTCCTGCGGCCCAGAGGCGCTCTTAGCCAAGTATATTTTTCAGTCTGCCTTCCATTTGCTGCCTGTTTATTCAAGGGATTTTTGCTTGTTGGACTTTAAATTTGGCGGATGCTGAGATGTTGATAAGGCCATGCCTATGGGATTCTCTATCACCTGCACTGTGTTTGAGCCATTCAGCACCTTTCTAGAGTGAGTGGTCAAGGACTGCACCAGCTGCCCACACATTACATTGCTGGCAAATTGGCATGCGCTGATTGCCTCACTGCATTTCAGGCACTAGTGGCCAAAATAGGGGACCCACTCACCCAGAATAAGACTGAAGGGCTGGGCACTCAATTAACCTGTCTAGGAATTTTGCTTGATTTGGTGCAGGGCACATCATGCCTCCCTGAAGACAAGCTAGCCACTCTTAGGTTTCTCCTCCCGAGGGTCATAGGCAATAAAAAATCTACTCTCAAAATGATTCAGTCATTGCTGAGACATCTTAACTTTTTATGCAAGGTGATTTCTCCAGAACATGCCTTTTGTGCTCACTTGACTCACATCACTGCCGGTATGTCTTCGCTCCACCATCACATCAGGATTACACACTGTATACAGGAGGACCTGCAGTTTGGCTCAGTTTTCTGGTTCACTTAAATGGGGATTAAATATGGCAGTCACCCCTCACATTTGGTGACTCCTTGCAGGTCCTCACAGATGTATCTGGCAGCTTGGGGTTTCAGTATCTTCTCTAATGGGCACTGGTGTGCAAAACACTGGTGCCCACACTAGGCTAGGTCAGTCATACTTAGGGACCTCACCTTTTTGGAATTCTTCCCTATTTTGGCTGCAGTCTTCATATGGCAGGACAATGTGGAAGCCTTATCTCAGTTTCAGAAAAAGAGGTTCCAGACCCTGGCCCCCAACATGCACTACCAACTGGCACTCCCCTTCAGGGCGCTCCCCATACCAAATATTGCTGGCATTTACTGTGTTGGCCTAGTGTGGGATGCTGAGGAAAGTCTGGCTATCTAGCTATCTGGCTGGAGTAATGACCACCTAATGCACCAGCAGATACCCTGCCAGGCTTGTTGGAGGCTGTATCATGCTGGGCACTAGAGCACCCCAGGCTGCTGGTCCTGGGAAACTTCAGTGTCCATGGTGATGATGTGGCATACTCTCTGGCCAAGAACCTAGTGTTGTCCATGGCAGCACTGGGACTCTCCCAGTTTGTATCGGCTCCTACACATCAAGAGAGCCACACGCTGCATCTTATTTTGGGGATGGGGATATATGTAGATCTGGAGGCTGTTGATGCAGTGCCATGGACAGACCACTTTACCCTGAAGGCCTGGCTGAAACACGCCTAACCTTCCCTGTTTAGATGGTGAGCAGATTGCTAAGAGGAATTTCTATGTAGTCTCCATTGCATCTGCTAGCTCTCACGCAGCCCAATTATTTAGGACAATTCAATAGTTGACTGCTCTGCCACAAGGCAAACAAAATGATAAGGAATTGGCTATTGGCTGTGAGGCATTTGCGAACTATTTTGTGGATAAAGTCTTGTTGCTCTGCCGGGAACACCCAGCCACAGTTGATACAATAAGGGAACTGGAAGCCCCTTGTCCATCTTCAAGTCCAGTTTTGGATCATTTCAGCTGGCTCTCCCAGGAGGAGGTTCATAAGATCCCGGCAGCTGTGAAGCCCACCACTTGTCTCTTAGACCTGTGTGCATTTTTTCTGATTAAGGCCCTGGGGAATATAATAAAATTCCCCCTGGGGAATATAATAAAATCTATCCCTGTCTTCTGGTGTATTCCCAGTGGGTTTGAAAAAGGCAGTGGTGTGACCACTCTTGGAAGAAAAAAAACATTGGACCTAGTGGTCCTGGCCAACTATCACCCAATATCAAACTTGGGTAAGTTAGTTGAGAGAACAGTGGTTGAGCAGCTCCAGGTTTCTTGGATGACACATCTATCCTGGACCCATTCCAGTCTGGCTTCCACCCAGGCCACAGAATGGAGACAGTGCTGGTCAGTCTCATGGATGACCTCTGGAGACACCTGGATCAAGGCAGGTTGGTGCTGCTGCGGCTTCCTGACCTAACAGCAGCATTCAACATTGGTCTTCTGACCTACTGCCTCACTGACACAGGGATACGGGGGGGGGACTGCCTTACAATGGCTTTCCTCCTTTCTCTATGGTCAGGGACAGAGGGTGAAGCTTGGGGAGATAATTTCTCCACAATACCTTCTGGAATGGTGTGCCAAAGGGGGCGATGCTTTCACTAATATTGTTTAATATCTACATGTACTCCCTTGCCCAGTTGGCCTGGGGGGTTGGGCTGGGTTGTATGCTGATGGCACCCAGCTTTAACTGTTGTTGGAGGGATGGCCCAACTCTGCCCCAGACATTGTGAATGAGGTGCTGGTGATTGTGGCTGAATGGTTACAGCAGAATCGACTGAAGTTAAACCCAGCAAAGATGGAGGCCCAGTACCTGAGCCATGGGGGGTGGATCAGGAATCCAGCCTCCAACCACTGATGGAGCACTGTTGATGCCAATGCCAAGGATGAAAAGCTTAGGGGTGATTCTGGATGCCCCACTTGTCATGGAGATCCAGTCACCAACGTTGCCAGGTCAGCCTCCGGCTGGTCAGGCAACTGGTTCTCTATCTCTCCTCCCAGGACTTAGCTTCAGTGATCCATGCAATGATCCCTTCCAGACTGGATTGCTGTAACTCACTCTACACGGGGATGCCCTTGAATCTGACCAGGAAACTGCACCTAATGCAAAATGTGGCGGCACACTTGCTGACTGCAACATCTGTATGGGCATGCATCCAGCTGGTGCTGCATCAGTTGCACTGGCTGCCAATTGAATACCAGATCTGTTTCAAGGTTTTAGTCATAACCTTCAAAGCCCTATACAGCCAGAGACCGACATACCTATGGAACCATCTCTCTGCATATGTGCCCCGGACAGCCTTGTGCATTGCAGACCAACACCTTTTGGTAATCCCCAGCCCGGAAGACAACCTCCTAGCCTCAACCAGGGCATTTTCTGCCCTGGACCTGGCCTAATGGAACACGCTCCCACTTGAGATCAGGGCCCTGAGGATTTATTGCAATTCCACAGGGCCTGTAAAACAGAGCTGTTTCACCAGGCTTTTGGTTGAGGAGGTGGATGTCCAACCATTTCGGCCTCCCCTGCTCATACTATCCTGCTCATACAGCTCTCCTCAATGGCCCCTTGGTGCTATAGAGATCTGCACAGCACCCTCGGGTGAACTGGATGTTCACTGATCACCTTGTTGCACCCATACAGGAAACACTCTGGACTCCCATGAATTGGTCTGCCATCTTATTTGAATTGGTTTTAATCTGGTTTTAAATTGTATGTTTTAACATTGTTATTATGATATTGCTTCTTATGACAGTGTTGTGATATGACTGTTGGGACTGCCCTGAGCCTGCTCGCAGGGTGGCATAATAAATAAATAAATACATACATAAATGCTTCCCAGAGAACCTATGGATGTTTGGCAATGATTAATTATGCAGGGAATTCTCTGGTCTATTGCCCTTGTTACCCTCCATGCCCATGCATCAGTGGTTTCACCTTTCCTATCTTTTGGTGCATCACTGGGAATTGCTGACCTTTGGCCTATCTCTCAGACATTGGTCCTGTGGTATCTGGCATACCTTAAGGAATATGGGCTCATGCCTAGGACGATGGGCATTCACCTGGCAGCCATCTTTCCCCCCCATAAAACTATGGGGTTCCATGACCCCTGCATTTCTGTTATGACACAATATGTCACTGAGGGCTGAATTAGGTCCTCCCACCATGAGCCAGGTGTTTGTAGGCCCATCAGATTGCAGATCTTGCACCATTTCATGCGGCAGCTACCCCACATGTATTTTTCTCCCTTTAAGGCCACCTTTTTCTCTCTTTCATGCCACCTTTGTGTTAGCCTTTTGGGGGGCTTTCTGTAGCAGTGAGCTCTTGGCAGCTTCACATCATGACAGCAGCAGCCATGCATTGCCATTTAAGGACATTTTGGTGCAGGGCCCTGAACTCTACATTCAGTTATGCAGGTCTGAAACAGACCAGCTGGCGAGGGGATCTAGGATTCTTCTTCATTCCACCCCTCTGGGTCAGCCCTGCCCCATCCAATTCACAACTGGATATATGGTGGTCCGGCTGGCTCTCCCTGGTACTTTTTTAGTACATGCTGATGGATCATGCTTATTTCAGTTTCAGTTTCCCAGCATCATGCATACATGCCATACTGCTCAAGCCCTCCCCCTGGGGACTTCAGTGTGTACCCCTTTTGGATCAGGACTGCCTGATGGGGCTACCCTCTGGTCAGGCCAGGGCCATTGGTTGCTGCGGTCCTTCAGCATGTAAAATTTACATGCACCCTCAAGTGTGAGTCGGGCATGCTAATGTGTTTATTTTCAGCCCCTGTAGCTACAGTGGGGCATTTCGGGTCCAGGCCCCCCGACTTACCACCTGGGCCTCCCGACTTAAAAATAAATAAATTGAAGAGTCTGGCTCTCTCACAGAGCCACAGTGGGCAGCCTCCATTGCAGTCAAACCACTTTGCACCTCTCCAGCCACTTCTTTCACCTCCACTGCACCTGTCCCCACCTCCTTCCCTCCCTCCCTCTGGCCCATGGCTGGGTCACCCGCAGCTGTGAAGATGCAGCCTCGGCTTTGCCAGTTCCCATGGACTGCAAGAATAGCGGCAGCAGAAACAGCGGCTGCAGAGTCAGAACCACAAGTGTTATGCTTTCTCCCTGTTCCTCAGGCTGTGGCTGCAGAGCCCTGCATGGGCTTCAGTCTATATTGATGCTGCCCTGCCGCTTGGTACAGTCCCTTTTTTTTTACTCTTTTTGGCCATGGGGCAGCTGGGAATTGTAGTCCAGCAGATGAGGAAGCCCCATTCGACCCAATGAGTGATACCTCTCTGGAACTACAGCTCAATTAAACCTTATGGCGGAACATTTTAAACAAACAACCACAGACAGCAGCCAGGAAACTGCCATTTTGTTACACCTACCAACAGCCACTGAGGTAAAAGTTACTCCCACACAGGAGGAAAGCAGGAGAAGCATCTTCATCAAGAGAGAAAGCCGTTTGCAAGTAATTCTGACAGGGCAGAGTGGCTGAAGGGGGAATGGGCAGGGAAGAGCAGCCAATCCAACACCCGGCCAATGACACGCGAGTATTCTTGAATGGCGACTGATGGGCCAATGGCTGTGGGAGAGCATTTTACAGCCAATGGGAGTGCATGGAATGTTGCCACTTTAAAACTGCATTATTATATAGAGAGATGACAGGTTTTAATTGTATTTTATATGCAATTCTATGTAAGCCACCCTGAACCCGCTTCAGCGGGGAGGGTGGGGTATAAACCAAATTAATTAATTAAATAAATAAAATTAAACTTTGTTGGTCTTAAGGTGCTACTGGACTCAAACCTTGTTCTATTCCTTCAGATCAACATGGCTACTCACCTGAATCTGTAATACAGTGTGTCCTTTTACCTTATGTTATCTACATCCTTCTCCTAATGGAGTCTTTGGGAAAAGGTAGAATAGAATTCAAATAAATAAAAATCTAATAAATATAATATTGTGATGAACAGGAGAATATCTCACCCTCTTTTCCTCCCCATTTAGCTTGGACCAATCAGATTTGAAATGCTGGACAGAATGCTGGGGTGGGGAAAAACCTGAGACAGTTTAACATCCAATAACCAACTGAAAAAAGGGGAGTTTAGTTTTGGAGGGAGAAAGGATAAGAAGTATCCTGGAATAGGTGGGAAGTTCAATAGGTACTTTAGAGTGTTCTTTAGACAGCAGGATTTGGGTGTTGTGCCTATAAAAACAATGAAGTGTTAAGGCTTGTCTGGGTATTGTTTCCAAATCTGAGACTCTTGGCAAACATACTTCATAACCATTAAGCACAGAATATGTCCCAGCTCTTGTAACTCCCAGCTCTGCTGTCTGTTCTAAGGATTAAGAGATCCAGCAACTGAAGCTGAAGGTGGACCTTATAGTCGAAAATGCGGGTGTGGGTGGTGAGGTAATTCACAACGAATATGTTGTTGAAGGCTTTCACGACCAGAGTTTATTAGTTGTTGTAGATTTTCTGGGCTGTATGGTCATGGTCTTGGCATTGTAGTACCTGACGTTTTGCCAGCAGCTGTGACTGACATCCTCAGAGGTATAACACAGAAAGATGGAATACTTTCTGTGTCGATGACACAGTACATTGACACAGAGTGCCTTGATCCCAAGAGTAGTCCATCTTTCTGTGTTATACCTCTGAGGATGCCAATACAGCTACTGGCGAAACATCAAGTACTACAATGCCAACACCACAGCCATAGAACCCAGAAAATCTACAACTAATAATTCACAACCATTCAGCCTGAGAGACTTATTTTAGGTCAATTAAAAAGTATGAAAAGTAAAAAGCCTAAATGACAGGTTGTGACAAATATATCCTTGGCCTGATACTAAAAGGAGGGTAGAATGACAAGACAACTTGTGTGATGAAAAGTTATTTAGCTCCGACTTCTAAGTGAGCACACCACTTCAGAGCTGAGAGTCAGGAAACCAAGTCAATGGCTTGTTTTGGTAGTTTCAAGGTCATGCCTTCTTTTCTTGTGCTTGATTCCTTCCTATCTGTTCTGTCTCATATTTTCATCTTCATCCCTTGTCTTTCTCACATTCCTACATGTTACTCCCAAGTGAGGTAAACCACAGTGGGAGAAGGATAGCTACATGCTCCAAATCACCCTGCTCACCAATTACACTTCTATCTGAGTATGACACAACCCCTTCCTCTTTCACACATACTCTGTTCCAGTAAGGCTTCATTGCCATAAGTATGCACATTGACTGATGATGACAAAATATTTTAAAAATATAAGTAACCATTAATGTGAAGAGAGCATAATATTTTTTTTACAGCATGGGTCTTTCAGGTGCCACTGGACATCTGTTCTGTTTTGCTGTAATCAACTAACAAGGCTACCCCTCTAGAGCCAGGGGTGTCATTGTGCCAGCCTCATTTCTGACATGAAGGACAAGAGACTAGCAGTGTCACTGAATTTGTATCCAGCCAACAGGTTGGTGAGAAAGAGAACCTTAAATACGGGCTCCATCATCCCAGATCAGGCATTTGACACATGCTGCTGACATGCCCACCTTTCCAAAGGGACAACATGGGATTACTTGGTTGCCTTTGAGGCCGAGCACAAATTATTTTTGGATCTCCTATGAATGGCTAAGGCAGGGAATCTCTTTTCAACTGTTTCGTATTTGTCACATGAGCTTGTGGACCCCTCTTCACTGTCACTTGAGTCCGAGCCTTGCAGAAGCTCTGCCACACTGGTGGCATGTCCCCGGGGGCAGCAGGGGCCTCAGCTGCATGAGCTGGGAGGGGGTTCCGTCACCGACCCTCCCTGACTCTCTCTGCATCGCTGGCCTTCCTCTCTCTGGGCGATGGCTCAACAGACTCAGGCAATCCTCCTTGGCCCCTGCGTGTTGCCCTCCTTACATCCCTCCCCGCTCCCAGGCTCCTCCTCAGGGCCTTGCCCCTGCCTTCCCCCTGCCTGGCCCCACCCCCCTACTTAGGGAAAGATGCCGAGCCTTGGGCAAGGCCCTGTTTCCCGACATCTCTGGCTGTTGGGCGGGGTGATGCTACCGTTTCTCACCTGGCTCCAGCCATCGGGCTCTGAGGTGCAGCTGTCTCTAGCTCAAGGGTTGCTTCCCCTCCCCCCTTTTAACCGCGGACGTTCGGTCAGCACCCATCAAGGTGCCGAGGCATGGCTGTCACATTGTCAGCATCTTTGGCCGCCCTGCTCTGTGGTTCCCCAAGCCTCTAGGTGAGTGGAGAAGGGCCTGGCACTGCTGGGGCAGTGGGTGATGGTGGAGGGGCCGTGAGGGGCACATCAGTGGTGGCTGCCGATAGAGGGGGAGTGGGGGGCCTGCTAGCGATGGCCAGTGGGGGGGCTTGGGAGACCAGCCGGTGGGGGCCGATAGCAATACAGGGGACGCAGGAGGACCGCTGGTGGGACAATATTGTTCTTGAAAGGTATGGTTAAACTAGCATGGTTTTGAGACTAGTTAGACCATAACTAAAGATGGCAGGAGTAGGGCAAATTGGTCAATGTAGATTGACTGGAATTAGGGTAGATTTGCCCTAAAGCTTAGTAGCCAGTGGGCTGCCTTAATAGAACCCTGCCACAAATGCTAGCTAGATTCTATTGATACAGATCAGCCATTTAATAAATCCTAGGTTAACTCATTTATGGTTGTCTTATGCTTTAATATGAGTAGTGTGGGCACATTTTGTTATTTTGTTGTATCTTTTTATATACCATACTGTGGCTACCTCCTATTAGGGAGGACTGGTTTTCCCTTTAAATGTGCTCTTTGCTTCTGTAAACTGGGTAGAATCGGCTGCCACCAGAAATTCAAGGATTTCCAAACCTTCTCTCTGTTTCCCTTTCTGGTAAAGTAACCCAGGGTCTAGGCTTTTCAGGAATCTATGTGGTCCTGAGGAATAATTGATATGACTTCTGGGATATATTTAAATAAAATTGGATTTATTGAAAGAGGAACAAAATAAGAGGTTGGTTATTATTTAACTGGCTGGGAACAATGTTCTTGTAAATATATTTGTCAACTGTATCACACACACAGTCTTTTTCCTTTTCTCTTGGTATATTTGACACTCAGTTCCAACATTAACAGGGATCACTATTTCCCATAGTTAGCCACACAGGCTAAGGATATATATGGCACTCTTTGAGATCTTACACAGAACTCTGAACATTCACTGTGAACAACATCAACTGAACAAATCCAACTGCTTTTCATACTAACTGACTTTAATAACTGTCACTCTCATTCACTTTAAAAATCCCTCCCACACTCTGTCATCCACCAATCACAGCACATTTCTCTCTCTCACTCTGCTCTGCTATCACTGTACCTCAACCGAACACTTAAAGGCACACACACACTCTTAAAACGAGGAATCATTACACATACATAACAATACTATCAAACAGAACAAAGGGATAAGAAAGAGAAAAAGAAGAAGAAACACTTAGTGAGATGGGAAATGTGGATGGGTACAGGGAACTATCAATATGAAAATCAATAACAATGAATATATATAATTTCCTATATATATGAAAGTAGTAAAGTGATTTTTCAGGATGCATTAATGAACTCAACAACTTCCAGCTGTGATTTCCATATATGGTGAAACATGAAAAGGATTCTAAATCTTACCCATATGCCTTGTCATTGTAGATGTATATAACAAAGGAAATGTTGAAATGATAATATCAATTCCTCACCTTATTCTGTATTCTACCATTACTCAGTCAACCATGCTATTCTCTTGGAATTAAATTTCTATACAAAGGCATCAACTTTATTCCATTCTTTCTGGTATTTGAATAGAAAATAAATAGAAACATTTTTATACTCCAAACAATAGCACTTGAAGTGACTTCATGAAATATAATGGTAAACAGAAGGCATACCTATTTTCTCTAATGGAAATCTGCCTCTCTAAAAAGCCCTGCTTGCCAAAGGCACTAAGGAAAAAGAAACCAGGGGCTTCTGCTAGCTTGTGCTACAGGGCCAGGTTGTGCATTGTTTTGTTCTTTCAGGTTTTTTTTGGGGGGGGGGGAATTTCCAATATATTAAAACCTAGCATTCAAGAAAATAAGAAGGGCTGATATCTTCAATCACAATACAACTGATTGACAATATCCTTAATGTTATACAATAAAAAGTATATGGAACGGCAGTATATATTTAAAGGCAACAAATTTAGTCAAAGGCTATAGATGAGGGTACTATGGTTTGTGAAGACAAAAATTAAAATGCTGGGTGCCACGTTCTAAAAAAATCAGTAAGGTAAGTTTCAGAGTTAGATTTCTTAAGATTGTCAGTATATTCCCAGATCTTTTGATACCATTTTTGTAGAGTAGGAGGGAAGGGATATTTCCATTTAGCTGTAATCATCACTTAAACTGCAGCCAGCAATTTAGAGAGTAGGTCTTTATAATGAAATAACCCTGGAGCATCTGTCCAAATATTTAACAACATAGATTCTGGTATGAACGGGAGTTTAATTCCTGTAATATTACCTATGATGTTTAGTACTTGTTTCCAAAAAGGTACCTAGATAGGGCATGACCATCAGAAATGAACATAGGTCCCAATACTTCTGCATTTTTTCCAACATTGTGGAGAGATCTTTTTATTGGAATAGTGCATTTTCAGGGAATCAGATGCCAGTAGTAGATTAATTTTAAAATACTGAATTATGATTCCAATTGTTTTAGTAATTAGCATTGGCGATTTCCAGATCTGTTCCCAATGTTTGTCAGACAGTGGTGTGGCTGGAGAATCTCCACTAAAAAATTGCTATCAGGGAAAATATCATGTGTGAAGAACTTGATTTTTTTTTCCTTTGGAGGTTTTAAATGAGCAAAACCTTCACTCTACGTTTTAAAAGGTTTTTCCCCCCTCTCTCTGGGCAGATTGAGGCAACTTCAAAGTAAACACACCATTAAATCATTATACGTTATCCCCATAAAAATAAAACAAACCACTCATGTAATCTTTTGTTGTTTGCCTCTTCTTTGTGCTTGTGGAGGAATTCTTTAAATTACTGACATTATACATTGTATTCAGGGGTCATTTCATAGAAAAATAGGTGCAGGAGATCATTAGCATAACTCATTAGCATAATTTATTTGCATATGCCACACCCCCTGACATCACCGGAAGTGTGTCAGAAGGCAACACCCACTGTTTAGGCTCCACTGGACCATTTTGGATTGCTAGCTATTGGGAGGGAGGGAACGTGCAGATCTGTGCTCACAGAGGAGGGAGATCTTGTACCTGAATAAAACTTGGTCTTAAAGGTGCCACTGGACTATTTTGGATTGCTAGCTATGGGGGGGAGGGGAACGTGCAGATCTGCCCTCACAGAGGAAGGAGAGCTTGTACCTGAAGGCAGGCTGGGGGGGGCTCTGCAACTTACCTGGCTGCTTCTTGCTCCCCATGGCCCGACTGAGGGCTGCTGGGAGCAGGGGCGGGGCTTGTTGCATGTGCCCACCCCCTGGGCTCCTTACTGCCGGAGCTCTGCTCCTGTGCGCTCCCGCAGGAAATGGCCCCTGATTGTATTGCCTGTTTTTGTGCCTCTGCAGTCAGTGACATCAGCTCATGACATGATCACAAGATTAGCTGGGTTCACAGGCAGATGCCAAAGGCACATAGAATTTGTCAGTCCAAATTGAAAAAACTCAAATAGATTCCCCCTCCTTTTTTTCTATGCACCTTTTAATGATTGGGCTGATGGGGAATGGTAGCTGTGACAAAGCAATGTAATCATTTAAATGAACACAACTGCATTGTTAATATACATCCAAGCACTTCGGTGAGCTATTAGTTCACTGGACATGAGCCACAGTATCAGGTGATCAAGTATAACCAACAGCATGCATGCAATGTTTTCATTGTTTCTCTGTGAGACTCTGTAAAGGCTCCTCTGTAGTGTTCTGAGGTGATGTGTGTTATGCTGCCTCCTTGCCTTACTTAGCATTCTGTACTTTGTAATTAAGCCACACCTGTTTTTTCCCACCTAAGACAGAGGAAGAAACAAAATCAGTTACTTGATGAAAGTGTCCTGGAATCACTTAAATCTCATTCAGTGGTTTCAATGGGCTTAGTATGTGACTATTTAGAATTACATTTGTATCTCACAGTTTAATAAAGAGGTAGCATACTGTTTGAACACAATTCTCCTTGTCTAGGTTCTTTACTTGTACATATATTCTAGTCATATGCTGAAAAGTTTCATGTGACAGATTAAATGTAATGTTGACTCATATGTTAATATGCATCATATTAACACCCATTAGAAACTTGGACAAGCAATGTGGAATTGAAAGCAAAGGGCTCTGCAGATTCTATTTTAAATGTCAGGTGAGTTCTCTGTCTTGAGGCTGACAGTCCCATTCTGTGACATGCCAGGCCATTCTGGGATTGTTCTCCACCTGAGCAATTGGGACAAGACCCTAAGATGTTGGTAGCATTAATGAGGCCAATGGGTGAAGACAATGGGCTTGTTTATGCCCATCATTGCTTCTTGCACATCTGCCACTAATCAGGTCCAAGGTGAGCTCCTGTGGAGCTGGCAGTGTTTCTGGGGCTCCCACTGTCTCCCCAACTTCTGTTTCCTGGCATAGATACTCTCTTCTTCATAAGAAAGGTTGCCTATTTTATTCTATGTGATAAACAAGATGCAATCAAAGATCAATCAGTAGAGGTGAATGTGTCTTAATCCATTAAAATTAATGGTGGCATGGCATGGGGCAGAATACATGTCCACTATTTTTAAAGGTGGTAATGGGGGCAAATTCTCCAGCCTCACAGATGGAGAAGACAACATGAACAGTGACAAATACTATTTCAAGTTTCAGCACTTGAAATGATTAGATCCTTTTCTTCTAAGCCATAACACTGCTCAAAAAAAGGGTAAGCCTAAATCCTGCATACTCCATTTACAGGGCCACTGATTTTTTGTGAAAGGATCTGTGTTTACTGTCCTGTTTGACCTAGAAATGTAATCAGCATATAGGCCATGAAATCCTCTCCACTACACCCTCTTGAAGACCAATAGCCTGGTGGGAGGATGCGGTGAGGGCATCACTCCAACTAGTATCAGCAAGGGCAGCTTACTAGCTTAGCTCAAGTTCTTGATAGTCATTGTCTTTCCCACATATTCCCATTAACTGCATTCCCCTCCCAAGCCATTTCCCAAAACTACTTGCAGTAAGAGTGCTAGACTTTGCTAGTAAACCTAACTATTGAAGGGGGTATCTTTCAATTTACAAAATATAAAATCTCAACACACTGCTATGTTAAATTCTAATGTAAAAATATAGTTCAGAAAAGTGTATGTGAGGATTTATATTTCACCTCGAAATGAACATTTAACTCCTGGGACTCTTACAGTCCAATCCTAAACAAAATTTAGAAGGATATAACTCTGCTTAGGGTTGCACTGTCAGATTTGTTAAAGGACCTGCCACCACTCTGGTGTCTTCGATATATTCTTTCACTTATTGCCATATAAGTAAGTTACTTATGTGGAAAAAGTTAAGTATTGCATTTGGAAATAACATTGCATCCTCCATTAAAACAACAACAACAACAGATCCTCCTTTTCCACATCAGCCTCCAACATTACATTAGTAACAAAGAACACTGGAATATTAATGCTCATAAAATATTTTCACATCCACAACTATGAAAGGAAGCCAAATATTGTTCTGTTGTAATTTCCATTCCATAATTTTAAATCCTTCTTTGGAAAGTAATAATAAACAGCATCTTAGGAAAGTTACGTGCAAACTGTTTTGCATTCATAGTGTCCATTCAATATTTATTTCACTCCTTAATCAACAACACATTTCTAGGGAACAGATGAAAAGATTTCAAAGATGCTACTGATAAATTCAGTATGTGTGGTTATAGGCATGTAAAAATAGGGGGAAACCTCAGAATGTTCCCAACGGGGGGAAAATAAGGCAAAGAAAACACTGCTTTATAGTGATCAAACCACATATGCTGGCCACATGACCAAAAGGTGATGTTCGTGGAAGTGTAAAATGGGTATCCTATAATAAAGACATCAAATAACTGATGCTGCTACTTTTTTTTTTTCTTTTCTCCATCTGTTCCACATTTTTGTCATTTTGAAGCAATATTTCTGGAGATAGTATCCAGGTGGTATCCAAGGTTTCAAATCACATAAAGAAACAATGTGTAAACACTCTGCCAGATTTTGCCATTAGAACATACAAACAGCCCTGTTGAATCAGAACAGCAGTCCATCTAGTTCAGCATCTCCATGGGGCTGCATGGAGGTTTTATTTAGTCATCATGTCCAATAGTTGTTGATCAATATTCGCCATGCATTTGTCTAATTCCTTTTAAACAAATCTAAGGTAGTGGCCATCACTGCATCGTATTCCAGTGAGTACTACAAGTTATCTACATAATTTGAAAACATTTCTGTTTAATCTGAATCTTTTAAATGCATCAACTTCATTGGTGCTCCTTGAGCTTTAGCATTTGGAAGAGGAGGAAGATGTTCTCTCTATACACTGCCACCGCACTATGCATAATTTTTCAAACTGTGTCATCCTTTTGTGCAAAGGGGGGGGAAATGTTCTCCTTTAACTTGTTATGCCCAGTATAAACAGTCTACTTTTAATTTAATGTGGTGCCTCCAAGGAGCTCAGTGAAATCACATAGTCTGCCCTCTTATATATGTCTGTCAGGTTCCCTGTACGGCTGCTGTTACTGTCTTCAGTTTCTTGGGGGATTTAGCTAAAAGACAGAGCTAGCGAGAGATGGGGTAGAAAGCGAGATCTGGCCACCAGTGTTTTACGGAGATCTTTCCTTTTAAAACTTTTTTTTTGGGGGGAGCCAAGAACCAGGCCAATATTAAAAGTGAATGTTTATTGTAGAAAAATATTGGAATTTAAATATATATACACAGAGATTGAAGAGCACACACACAAGGTATTGAGGAAAAAGGAGGTAGTGGACAAACAGGAAGGAAGGGGGAGTTTTTTGGGTGATACATTACCAATCTTGGAGAGCTGGTTAAGCCTGAGGTTCTGGAAAAGGAGGTATGTGACAGCGACCAGTGTGCTATGCACAAAGGCCTGATATGTATCGGGGTGATAGCTTCTCCGGGCGCCCAAGCTCACTCACACTGGGCATGTGGTGGACTAGGTATATTTATACCCCAAAATGTATCCTGAGGGTATGAGGACATAGATGAGATAGTGTGACAATGGTATGATGGGATTCAGGCTGCTGGAAAAAGGAGTGTCTGGAGTTTCCCAATACATCACAAAATGTGAGATGTTTCCTAACAGATGTGAGAATGACTCTAGATGGTGATTATTCAGTTGAACCTGAAAGTTAATGTTTTCCGTGATAGTATGGAGTAAAGGAAATGCAGATGCAGGACAAACAACTTGAAGATTCTGACAAGAATGAAGTCCCCCCCCCCAAGTCGGAATAACAAGACAGACAACAGTTTAGAAGAAAACAATCTGTGGTGGGTGATGTCAGGGGGTGTGGCATATGCAAATAAGTTATGCTAATGAGTTATGTTAATGAGCTCCTGCACCTCTTTTTCTGCACGAAATGACCCCTGGTTGTGAAACCTTGGGGACAGAGTTAGTGATTATCCAGCCTTTGTTCTACAGAGGAGTAGAGAGGAAGAAGGGGGAATACTTGGAGGAATTTGGCTACAATGTCAACCCTGTCATGAGCCTGTGTCTCTTGACAAGACAATGCCTCTTAGTCTCCTTAGCAAGTCACCTCTCATGCCAAGCCTGGCTATTGGAGTGCAGTGCTGTTAGGAAGTTCTCTTAAGTGTCTTTTCTCCTGTGGAATGACCACCCCTGTTTGAGGGCTGTTGCCACTGTTACATTGTAATGACAAGAAAATGCCCCCTTCCCATAGTCTACTTTCTGTTGATGCTATTTCTGAACTTATTTTCATATATTTGAAGAAACAGCTTTTTAAAGGTTACATTTACCTGAACTGAAGCCCAGCATATTACACAAAGAGACTTGAAGAGAGTGATGCTGATTAAAGGCCATATATACAGCCTACTCACATTCTAGGACTGGGGTATGTTCATTCAATAACTTATCATGTACCAGATTACCTTCAAGCTTTAATGGGTCTAGAGTAGGGATGGGCATGAACTGGAAAAATTGAACCCCGAACCACAAACTTCTATGAACTTCTCCATTGCATAAACCAGTTCATGCTTTGGGAAGTTCGTGGGGCCGCAGCCCAACCTGGAAGTGAGCTCCAAAGGCATTTAAATGCCTTTGGAGCTCACTTCTGTTTGGGGGCATGGCTGTGGCACAACTCAGAAGTGGGCTCTAAAGGCATTTAAATGCCTTCAGAGCTCACTTGGGTCAGGCCACGAGCCAGTGGTGGGCTCTGACAGCACTTAAATGCCTTTGGAGCCCGCACAAATCCTTTCACGAATCTCCATGAAAAACATGGAGGCTTGTGTGATGGATCATGGAAGACATGTTCTCCCAAACCCCTGGTTTGCGAACCATGAACTGTCCTGGTTCGTAATTGAATCGGGGTTCGTTTATCGATTCATGCCCATCCCTAGTCTAGGTATATGATGGATGGCCTATTCCAATTTGAATCGGCCCATTAGTTAAGATCCGCAAGAGAGACTCTATTCTGTGTGTTTCTGCTTTCAGGGGTAAAGTGGGTGGTGATCAAAGCCAAGGAGTTCTTTGTAGTGATGCCTTATTTGTGGAATGCCCTTCCCATAATACTTCACCTGGCTCCATGTTTGTTAAGCTTAAGTCACCAGGTAAAACCATTTTATTTTCCCAGGCACTTTGCTGCATTGGGAAAGTGCATGCATATACCTGTGTGAGTGTGCTTCCTTTTCCTTTTTTGATTGCCAGAAACATCCTATTTTATGGGGTATGACTACTGCTTTACAACAAGACCATCTTAGGTTGAAGCAACACACCTGGTTCCCTAAAAATGTAGTGCAGGTGGTAGCTCCAAGATACCTCTTATACAGCATTCTCCTAGTGCATATCTTATGATCCCAGCCCCACTCATTGGGTTGTTTTACTAGGAATCCTGCTGTTAGACTCTAATGTTGTTATCATATTTTGTAATCCATTGTGGCCCCCACCTTGTGGAATGGCCTACAAAGAGGTCACAAAGGCTCTCACTATCATGGCTTTCTGTAAACTATGCAAAACTGAATTATACAAGAGGGCTTTCCTGCTTTAGCAATAGAATCACACTGTACTAAATGTTTCACAAAGCTACTTGGGTTAATTATTAGGGACTACGGGCTATACTACTGTGTGTAGCTTGCTGAAGCTAGGATCCTAATATGGAATTTTGTGTCATTTAATGTATTATGTTAATACTTATGCTTTGCTTCAGGGTTTTTTTTAGATATTTGGTGGGTTCTACAACTCTAATCCTATTGCATTGTTTACTGAATGTCCCATCCATCAGTTCTATTGACTCATTCTGTATAATCCACCTTGAGTCCAAGTGAGAAAGATGGACTATTAGTAATATAAACAAACAAAAAACATTCTGCATGCTGAATGACTGAATAGCTTTATTTTACTACGAATCTTTACTGTAAGATTCAAACATTGGTATCATTCAAATGTCAGCATATTTTATAATTGCCTTATTGATCTAATGAATATTTCTATCAAAATTCTAATCTGCCTTGAGTCCGAGTGAGAAAGAAGGACTATAATTAAAAATAAATTAAATAAAAATTATGTCAGGCCATGAACATAACAAGAATATAACAAGGTATATCTGGATATTAAATAATCAAACAATGACACTATTTATATCTCTTCATTATTCTGGCATCTTGCTGTCTGGTTTATCATTCATGAAGATCAGAGGCTAGAGTTGAATTTTGATATAACTAATAGAGGCTTCCCTCTTCCTTTTGCTTCCCAAGGTGATCTGGAACTACAACAGCTGAGGCTGCTGATGCAGACCTTGCCAATGACTAAGAAGGGTTTGGCTTGGTTGCCATCGGTCCCTGCCACACGGGGGAGGGAAGGTATGGGCAAAGTGTGGCTTTTGGAAGCCGCACCAAAATAGAGACGCCGCGGCAGGATCATATTGATCCCCTGAGCCGCGGCGCATTCCCTCCCCGGCATGATCAGATGCTGGGGGAAGCCACGGTGGGGAAACGGAGGCTGCCCAGCTGCGCATGTGTGAGCATGCGCAGTTCAGCCAGGACCCTGGGATGCGCCAGCATAAGGACGCGCCGGCGATCCCACGGCCGGGCTTGATGCGGCCGGGCTGGAAGGTCCACCTCAGTAGGTGGTTTAGTTTTGCTGCAGCTTTTCGGGCAGAAGGGCCGGATCGGGGACGGGTGTGCAACACTTCCCAGATGTTGCGGTGGGATCGCGCCCGTTTGCTGCGCCCCCGATCCATCCCTCTCCTGGCCCAAAACCATCTATTTTATTTATTTATTTATTTATTTATTTAGGTATTTCTGTCCCACTTTTCCCCCTACTGGGGATTCAAAGCAGCTTACAAAGGAGCACAAAAATATAACTTAGACAAAGAAATTTAAAATATATAATGTAACTTCAACTTCTGTGCTGATCCTGAATCTACAGGCCTACTTTACTCAAGGCCCTTTTGGCTCTTGCCCTTCAGCTCACACTAAAGATCTGTGTTCGTTCATTCATTCATTCGTTTGTTTGTTTGTTTTTAATCTGCCTTCCTCACTTGGACTCAAAGAGGATTACACAGACTGAATCAATACAATCAGTAGGATGGGATATTCAATAAATAATGCAATAGGATTAGGGTTGTAGAACCAACCAGAAATCTAAAAACCAGAACTGAAGCAAAACCTACTTATTACTATGAAACATGAAATGATGCAAAAATTACGTAAGAGGATCCTACTTACAGCAAGCTATGCATAGCACTGTAGACCACAGTCCTTAATAATTTATTCAAGTAATTTTGTGAATTAATTTGTACAAAGAAGAAGAAGAAGAAGAGATTGGATTTATATCCCACCCTTCGCTACCCTAAGGAGTCTCAGAGCAGCTTACAAATTCCTTTCCTTTCCCCTCCCCACAACAGACACCCTGTGAGGTAGGTGGGGCTGAGAGAACTCTGACAGAAACTGTTCTTTTTCAAAAACAGCTGTGCCAGAACTATGGCTTGCCCAAGGTCATCCAGCAGCTGCATGTAGAGGAGTGGGGAATCAAACCCGGTTCTCCCAGATTAGAGTCCGCGCACTTAACCACTACACCAAACTCTATTGCCTGTGTGGAAAAGTCCTCTGTAAGTATTCAGTTTTGCATAGTTTGCAGAAAGCCACGAGAGTGAGAGCTTTCAAGTTTTCCTCAGGCAGGGCATTCCATAAGTTTGGGGCCGCAACCAAGAAGGCATGTGTATGGGCAGTAGTTGATTTTGCCCATTTGCAGGTTGGCACCCATAGATGGTCCTGTTCAGATGAGCAAAACTGTCATGGCAGATAATAGGGAGAGAGGTGGTCTCAAAGATATGGGGGCTTTGTGTGTGATAGCCAATATCTTAAATTGAGCCCAGTAACCAATGGACAGCTAGTGGAGTGACTGCAGAATGAGAGTAATATGTGTGCTCCATCTAGCTCCTGATAATAGCCAAGCCACAGCATTCTGCACTAACTGGAATCTCCAAATTGATTTTGGAGACCTTAAATGCATTACAGTAACCTAGTCTTGATGTTACTGTGGCATGGATCCAGGAGGGCAGATAAGCTGTATCAAGGTAAGGGGCCATCTTATGGGCTGACCACAATACCTGGAACAGTGGCTAAGCCCGGTGCTTTGGAGATATCCAAAGGAGAGTCTGGAGTAATATGGAATATTAGGAAGAAAAGAAGCTTGATCCATACGGCCAGGCCTGACCTGGCTGGGCTGAAAAGCAACAGTGATGGTGGCAGCAACACATTAGGGCTGCCAGGACTCCCATTTCAGTGGGAGACCTCTGACTGGTAGCCCAAGCTCCCCCCACACCACTTGGTAGGGCAGTGGAAAGAAACTGAAGAAATATGCATTGCTTTCATGTATGAGGTCATTTCCAGCATGAAAACAGAAGTAACATCATCACATTGGAGCAACACTCTAAGGTTTGCCTGAAACTCTATGGTTTTATTATAGAGTTTCCATAGGATCTTAGAGTATCTCCACAACATAGTAACATTACTTCCGTCATTTTCATGCTGGAAGTGACATCATGTGTTCTATCCCCATGCTTCCAAACCTGTTGGACTTCTCCAAAACAGGGACTCCAGCTTGGCAAGGCTGTGTACCAGAAGCAGGCAATGTTTAAAGCATAGGAACAGGAAAGCTCTGGAGCCCAAGCTTAGGAGTTTTACAATCCAGTTGGTCTAGCACAGCTCCTTTCCAGACCTTCAGTTTAACTAGATGGGAGGAAAAGCAGTCCAATCTGTTCTAAAGCAAGCTTCTGGAATACATCTGGCTATGTCCTAATGGGGCCAGAATCCTGCAGGGGATTAAGTCAGCTATAGCAATGGTCTGGTTCACTTGCTGGAAGATGGGCTGCTAGCATCTTCTCTTGGCTGCATCTGTGTAATGCCACTGCCTCTGTTCTTCCTGATTGGTGTGAAAGAGTCCTAGTGGTCTAGGCCCTGATCCAGCATGGTTGATGCATAGCTGCCCCAGAACCTGGGAGGTCATCTTGAGGTCCCAGTGGGAAAGCCTCAACAGTAGACTCCTGGAGCTGATGAGTCAGGGGATGGAGGGGTTGCTATAGTGCAAGGCTCTGCCTGAGTTCCCTGCTCTTCCTCAGGTGACATTCCTGGTTCCTCAGGCTCTGCTTCTGAAGATTCCTAGTCTGAGTTCATAGGGGTCATGATGCCATACATCAAAGCAATACACATTTGAATGTCCCCGGCGCTCCCAGGAATGTCCTCTGGGTTGCCAGCACTGGATTGATAACTATATTCTGCATAATAAGGAGAAGCATAGAATAAACAACAACAGCAATAATAATAAAAACAAATGAAGTTTCATAAAAAGAAGAAAAATCTGAAAAGTGTTTTGCACATCCCTACAAAATGGCATGAGCTATTAAAGGTCAACACTGCTCAGCAAGCTTAATGCCTTTCATTTTATTCCTTAACTTCTCCAATTTCTATAAATAAAAAAACCTAAGAGTTAAGATGCTATAAAAGAAGAATGCTAAGCATCTGTATTAATGAGCTACCATGTTAATAAATGTTTAGTACAAAGATCATCTTTCCAGACACAGCCTATGTATGACAGAGCTCAGACCTACCTGTAAAAGACTTTCCCATTAGCACTTATTTTCGGTTTAATGAGGTAACCTGAATTATTCAAGCCCCATACACCCAATAATATCCTGTGAAACAAACTCCAAAAGGTGAAAGTGAGCTGAAAAGTGATTTTAAAAACCCTACCTCGAGAATCCATCCTATAAAAAATAATTGTGTACCAGAAACGTATTATCATCACATGAAAGCAACTGAATGAGCAACCAGGCAATGTATACTATAGAGCAAGCAAAATCATTATTTTAATGAATCTGTTTTAATCATGGCATACATACTTTCCCAATAATAATGAGAAGATGTTTTTGTGCAAATGTTAAATTAAGGGTGTCTTGGAGACACGTTTAAGAGAAGGCCATCTCTGATTGTTGTCTGTATCAATTACGGCAAGGTCCTTCTCTTTCCCAGCACTGCCTGGAGCATCAAATGAGCAATAAGAGGCCAATGAAAGGTTAATCAGTTGCAGAACAGCATGGTTTAATAAAGGCAATAACAGAGCAATTGTTCCCTTTTTTTCCTTTTATGTTTACAAGATTATTTTGGAGCAGATAAGCCTTAAAATTACAGGCATCCTGATAGCAAAGGGATTATTCAGTTGTTATGACATAAATGTCTGTAGGGATGGGCATGAACCAGGAAAATGTGGTTCATTTCATTTCATGGTTCGTGGTGTGCCCAGTTCATGAGTCATGAACCATCACAAACTTTAAAGAGCTAAACAAACTGGTTCAGTTCATGAGATTCATGATGCAGTATAATGCCCCCCAGTGTGCTAGAGACACCAAACTTGCAGGGGATTTGCAGCTGACTTTACCTGCCCTCCAAGTTTGGTGAGGATTGGATTTACAGGGTCCTAGTTATGCCCCCCAAAGAAGGTGTTTCCATCCTCCATCCATGGAGGGTGGAAAACAGAAGGGGAAAAAAGCAAGGGTAATAGAATCCCAGCAGAACATAATCAAAGTCCGAGAGAATCTCTGCAGTAGAAACTGAAGGTGTGTGGGGGGGGGTATGTTTGAAGCCCAGCAGAACCAGTGCCAATGCAAACTAAAAAGGACTAAGGTCAAACCAGAGAATCTCTTCAGCAGAAACTGAAGGCAGAGGAAATTTTTTCAAGCCCAGAAAAACCAGTACAAAACTAGCAGGACTGATGTCTAGCACAGAATGACATTCCAAGTGGTGGTGGTGGGTGTTTGCAAGCATAGCAGAACCAGCGAAATGTATTAGTGCCCCACAGAACCCAGTGCCAATGTGGCAATGCCAGTTCAATCACAATCCAAGCAAGAGAGGCATTTTTGCAAGCCCAGCAGAACCACTACAATGTACAGTGTGCCCAGCAGAACCAAGTGCCACTGGGACTGCAAGCTTAAAAAGACTGATCTCAAAGCACAGAGTTACAAATCCAAGTGGGGAGGCTTGCAAACTCTGTACAAGCAAATGGAAAGGGAACACAATGGAACACTGGCAAAGGGGGGGGGGGTCCTTTTGAAATGGATGTGACTGGTTTGAAACTGACAATTGTGTTTCCAAGGCTGGAGAATTCCACACACACACACTTTGAAATTTGGTAAACATTTTCTTTAAGTGGAGATGGTCTGTCTGGAAATGTATCCATTCAATTTGGAGCCAGTTTGGTGTAGTGGTTAGGAGCATGGACTCTAATCTGGGAAACCCAGGTTTGAATCCTCATTCCTCCACTTGCAGCTGCAAGCCACAGTTCTCTCAGAGCTGTTCACTCAAGAGCAGCTCTCTCAGCCCCACCTACCTCACAGGGTGTCTGTTGTGGGGATAGGAAGGGAAGGAGATTGTAAGACACTCTGAGCGAAGGGTGGGGTATAAATCCAATCTCCTCCTGCTACTCCTACTTCCCCTCTTCTTCTTCTTCATCATCATCATAATGAACTGGCACAAACCTCCATGAACTGCTTTAAATTTCATGAAAAGTTTATACTGGTTGACAAGTTTCAGTTCACAAACCATGAAGAGGCCAAAATTCATCATAAACTTTAGGATGTGAGCTGGTTCATGCACATCCCTATTCACTGCAACTGAAGCGGCATCATAAACAGAGTTTGCTCAGTTGTATTAAACATTCTAAACCTTCCTGGGTCATAGAGAAAATATGCAACTGCTTTGGTGGGGAAAATTTGATACCAGGGTATGGGGATTATAGTGGCCTTTCCATTCACTCCTGTTCAAAAGTCCCTTGTACAAAACAACTGTGAGGGATTGTGATATCTCTCCTTTATTATAAAGGAGTTTTGGGTGCCAGAATTCTAAAATGCGCCCCGTTAGTGTATGGGCGGAAAATAAGCCACTCAGAAGAGCTGCCTCCAATGACTGGCTCCCTCAGCCAACCTGCCCTGCCATTGGCTGGGTGGCTGGGAGGGGAGGGAGCCAGTCATCGGAGCCAGCGTCTTCTGAGCGGCCATCTTCCCCACATACACTAAGGTAAGCTTTCAGCCCAGCGGCGAACGGAGCCGATAGGCTCCGTCCGCCGGCTTCCCCCCCTCCAGCCCCCATCCTGCCCAGCGAACACGAGCCACCACCCGCCTTCCACCCTCTCCGCTGCCTCCCTTTCCGCCCACCCGCTACAAACTCACGCCGGCACAAAGCCACCCGCTGTGCGCCTACACTCCACCCCACCCCTTGCAGCACCCCTTACCGAACACCCCTCCCCTCGCTTCTCCCACCGCCCGCCAAGCCAGGCAGAGAAGAGAAGCTCGCACCCCCCCCTTTCTCCCCCTCCCCCTTCTTCCTTTTTCTCTCTCTCCCCTCCCAACATTCTCTCTCTCACCCACTCTGTTTCCCCCCTCTGTTTCTCTGCCCTTCTTCCTTCTCAACTATCCTTCCTCCCATTCACTCTCTTTCAATCTCTGTCTTTCTACCCATCTACCTTCCTTCCTTCCTTCCTTCTTTCCTTCCTTCCTAGCTTTCTCCCTTCCTTTCTTTCCAAAATAATACCATAAACCCCACTCTGTCTCCCCCCCTTTTCTCTCTTTCCCCCCTCTCTAACTCTGTCTCTCTCTCTCTACCTCCTCTTCTCCATTCCTCACTTCCACTCGCCCTTCCTATCTAGGGCCCGTCGTCTACCGCCACGACGGGCTTTCCTTACTAGTTTGACATAAAATTCAGTTGTTTTTTTAGAATTTTTAGAATTTAGAATTCGCATTACAGTGTGAAAATATCCATGGCTACAGTCGATCTCACCTCTTTGTTACTGAACTAAGAAAGAAGAAAAAAATCTTACATTTATCCTCTCTATTTACTAATAAGTAACAAACCCAGCTTAATCTGGTATCCCCTGTACTTTGGTGACAGGCATTGAAAGCCTTCCTGCTCATTGAATTGGTCTTTGAGGAAAAAAGAATGGGTGTGTTGTCAGTATTTTTTAGTTAAATGCAGAACAAAAGTGTATTGCTGGTAATAATTTTGTTTCTATTTATTATTATTAAATTATTAGCTGCAAGGAAAGTTTTCATAACTACTTTAACCAAGTGAGGAAAATTCAGGCTAAGATCAGTCTTTTAAAAGTCGAATGTGTTGTCTGTAGAGGAAGGAAGTTAAATGTATACAGACAGAGGGCCTCGCACTGTGTTCCATCCAATCTCCCAAATGTTCACTTGCCATTCTGTAAAAGTACCCTCTATAAAGTACAATATGAACTGAAAATACAATATCTTATGCAAACATGGCCAATCTTCAGCTACCCAGTACTTTTTCTATCCTCAAACTGCCGTGGCCCATCCCTAGGTTGGTACTCATATGGAGAATTTTTTTTTGTCAATTAGCCAATTATAGATATGTCATCCATGCTCTAGTCAGTTGAAAAAAATGCTACAGCAATCGTACATAACTTTTTAAGAGCCACTGTGAAGAAATGCATTTTTTCTTTGAAGGTTTGAAATGAGAAAAACTTTCACTCTGGGTTTTAAAGGTCCCCCCCTCTGGGCAGAGAACTGGCAGGAAGGGAGGAAGTCAGTTCAACTGCTTTCCAGACTTAACCTCAGCCCACCTTCATACAAATGCAAATAGGTCTAGCTAGAGACAGTTGGATGGGCAAGTCCCCCTCCCCCAAGAAGGGAACAGAGATTTGGAGGAATTAAGATTAGAAAGACTTCAGGAAGAAATTTCTAGAGACTTCAGGAAAAGCTTCCTTGACATGGCCTGACCCTGTCAGTGGGAGGAGAAAGGGAGAAGATTAAACTCTTGGAAACAAGGAGGAAGGTCTCTTTTGTGCTGAGTGCATCAGCGCAGACAGAACTCTTAACTGAGGTCTGGTGGAAGCAGCCATTAGCAGCTTTTGGGGTTGAGTTTTCTTTCTCCCCCCCCTTTTTTCCCTTTTCCCTTACCCCCCTTTTTTTTGTTCGAAGCAGCCATTACCCATGTGCTGGCCTGAAGATCTGGAGGAAACGCCAAGATAATAGTAACTCTGTAGAGATCTCTTCTTATACTAAAGAGCCTGTCCTATATCTAACTGTTAATCTGATAGGGCATGTATAGAGTTTTACCCATTTCTGTTGAACCCTTGCTCAATCTGGTGCTGTGCTAAATGTATGCTTGTGAACATTGTCTTTTTAAGAAATACTTCATAACTTTTGATGCTGGTAGTGGTTCTCTGAACCACATAGACCTCCGCCATCTTGAACATGCTATTTTAAAAGGAGCACCAGAGGGAAGGCAGTCAGTTGACATGGCTATTACTCCAAGTGTGCACAAGGCAGTAAATTGTCCCTGTGGTGACCAGGCACTAGGCAGCAGGAGACACAGAGGCAAGGCCTCAGAACTTGGAAGGGAAGCTGGGAGTCCTGACCCTCACAGTGGGCAAATCCTTATAAAGGTTACGTGGTGGCAGTGGTTACCTGAGAGAAAAAGAAAAGCCTCTCCAGGAGTTGGGAAAACCTTAGAGGGCAGGGTGGAACAGGGCCTGCAGGCCCATTCTGCCACAGTCACTGACACATTTCTTCACATGAGTGCTCCTGTCCAGATCCAGAGATGGGTTGGGTCTGTTTTTGATAACATAAAAAGTTTTGTGTGAACCATTCCCAATTCGTCATCATGGCACCCTTTAATGTGAGCTTGTCAAGGGAGAAAAATGGTAATATACTGTCCAGGAGTCATATTCATTTTCCTCATTTTACTTTAGGAACATTGCTGTTGTAATGCTTGTAAAAGGGAGCAGCTGCTGAATGGTTTGAGATGCTTGTTGTATCCCCCTAAAAATAGGGGGAATGGTTTGTGAAGACATGGTTTGTGAAGACTTCAGGTTCCATTAACCCAGTGGATAGTGCTTACCTGAAAATGTTGCCACAGCTGAACATGTGTAATTGCACAATGCACATTTTGGGGATTCACAGCTACTATTACTAAGAGCCATGCACAGTGAAAATATTGTGCCTCACAGTTTAGAGTATCATAGTCTCTCTGTCAGATCCCTACCTCCTATTTTCAATCTCTATTAACATACTGAGGCATGATCTTTGAAACAGCCCTGCCAGATGCCTTCAAAGCCTTGCAATGAAATATTCACACTGCAAAATTGTGTGATAACTTTATAGCAGTAACCCCCTCCCCCAGTGCAAGCAGATCTGGAAGTATTCAGCACATTCCATTCTCTCTTTGAAAGAACGCATTAAAATTTCAACAACTGATCACTCAAAATACCACTCAGAGAGCATTATCTTTTTTCTTAGTAAGTCTGTGTGTGCATGTGTGTGTATATATACACACACATATACACACACATATATATAATACAAACAAAACACTGTTTCACAAGGTCATGGAAACATCTACGTGTATAGGCTGCTCTAGAAATATATATACTTATTTAACTGGCAAACAGACAACTATTCCATAAAAGACATAGCACAAGAAGCAAACAATGATACAAGGATAACAGAAGACTTTTCAGTTAAAAACATCTAGTTTAGCTGATGCCTAATAAGATGGAGAGGAGCTGCGGTGGCTCAAGTGGCTAAGATGCTAAACTGCAGGCTGTGGAAGGTCAGTAGTTCAGCAGTTCGAGACCCAAGTGTGCCGCATGATGGAGTGAGCTCCCGTCTCTAGTTCCAGCTCCTGCCAACCTAGCAGTTTGAAAGCAAGAAATTGCAAGTAGGTACCACTTCAGTGGGAAGGTAACAGCATTCCATGTGCCTTGGTGTTTAGTCATGCCAGCCACATGACCACGGAAATGTCTTCGGACAGTGCTGGCTCTTTGGCTTTGAAACGGAGATGAGCACCGCAACCCTAGAGTCGGATTCGACTGGCTTTCGAGCAAGGGAACCTTTACCTTTACTAATAAGATGCAAGTGAAATACAATCAAGAGTCACCCTCATAATCTGGGGGATATGAGATATCAAGCATCAGTACCCTACTTGTAGTCATTGCATGGCAATGCAAATATGCATTTCCACAGTGTTTGGTCACTGCTGTAATTCTAAAGATATCATACCCCATTTACTGTACTTCTTTCAGTATCTCGTTCAGCAATTCCTGCAAAGTATTACCTACTATATTTTGCCCCCAAATACCCATACTTATCCTGGCCTTTTTCTGGGCACCTTCAAAGAAGTACTTTCCACATATAAGACATCATATGAAAGGAAAAGTATATTTGGGTTGCTAGCCAGATCTGAAGAAACTAAATGACATTTTCTCTGGCATACGCTGAATACATTCTTAAATTATATTTGATCATATACTTATGATCAAAGTATTAAGACTCTGAAAGTCTGAAAGTGTCAAGACCTATCTGACCAAGTCAAAGTATTATGACAAATAGAAAAAGTTAATTGAGAGCCTTGGAAATCCAGTTACATTAAGGGGGGGAAACCACTTTCTGCTGAGAAAATTCAAGTTTTCCTCATGGCTAGAAGGAAGGAAGAGCTTAACAAGCAAAACATGAGGCAACTGTTTTTCAAAATTATCCAAGCAATTGCAAATAGTGAATGTAATTTCATGACATTTAATCCAACCAATGTGTCTACTTCTAGTCATGAATATCTTTTCACTTCTGTCTGGAAGAAGACTTGATAACAGAAGGATATACTTGCCATTTTTAATATATAGATACAATTCTCAGAAGAGTTTAACATAGATAAAAGATTGTATAGCTCTGAACAATCCAAGAATAAATTTGAAATAGAACTATGCACAAATGATGAAGATGTTATTGCCAAAATGTATAAACTATTGTTGAAACTTTAGACAGAGGAAGAGCAGGTGAACTTATGGTACAATGAGTTAAATATTTTTGGCTACAACATACAAATGGAACAATGAGAATCTATGTGGTTGAAAGGACTAAAATTTACCTTACGCTCTAGTCTTAAGGAGAATTTCTATAAAATGATGTACTGATGCTGGAAATGTGAACAACATGAAGGGGCATTTTATCATTTATGGTGGATGTGTAATAAAGCTAAAATATATGGATGCAAATACATTCATTTATGTAGAAGATTAATGTACAATTGAAACCAGAGGCTTTTCTTTTAAGACTAATGGGTAGATAATTGGGGGGAAAGTCATGGAAGTCTGTTTTTATGCATGACAACAAGATTGTTATATGCTCAAAAGTGGAAAGGTATGACAATACCCACAACAGAGGAATGGTTGGTGAAGATGATGGAATTGGCAGGGATGGCTAAACTTTGATCAGAAAAAAAGACAACATCTACATTTATTGCTGACTGAAAACCCCTTATAGATTTTTTGCACTAAAGAGAAAAAAAATAAATTGATGACTTGTGGATTTGATTATTAAGACAATGGAAAAAATAGATAATTTTGTAATCTCACTTCTATTTGTCACAGAGAAAATCAGAAGTCTCTACTTTATAATTCAATAAAAATGAAAATAAAAAATCATATTTTTCTGCAAGTCCTGTCCATTTAAGCAAAGTCTTTGGTGCTTCCTCTTTTAGGTTTGGAGCAAACCTACCCAGGTTCCACTTCACATTCAGGAGTTTTTCGGACTGTGGCAGGCCTTAGGTATTCTCTCCCTAGGACTGCTTCCTGCTTGCTTTCCCTGGTAAGGGCCACTCTCTGTTGCAGTGTCCTAGACCCAGGTCTCAAGGCAAGTCCTAAGCAGCTGCCTTCGGGAAGTCCATCTCTCCTGTTCCTGCCACCTCCCTCCTTCCATGCCAGTCCCTCCACTTTGTCATGTCTGGGCTTGGAGGATGGAAGGTTGCTCTCCCATGGTGTTCTAGCCCTGTCAGTGTCCCAGGCATATTTAGATCTAGCTGGACAGGCAGTTGTGCATTCTCTTGCTGAAATGTCAGTTCAGTTCACATTACAACATTAAAATATGATAATGAGCCATTTAAGTTCCTCCAGCCTTTGGCCTAAGGTCAAATACAACCCAGTGTAAAGAATTGGCTCCTGAATTGTGCCCAGTCCTTTCTTAGTTCCTTTAAAATGCTATGGTGATGTTAACAGTTCAAAAGATAATTGGGGAGACAAATATTTTGGTTCTCTATCTGAATGGGTTTGCCAGATATAGGGCATAGTTAATGTATCAAATATGGCTTATTGTCATTCATTCATTCACTCATTCACTCATTCATTCATTCATTCATTCATTCATTCATTCATTCATTCAATTTCTATACCACTCAATCCCGGAGGCTCTGAGCGGTTTACATAGGCATATTATACTTCCTAGCTAGGGCCACAATGTATATATGGGGGAGGTGAGTGCCTACCAGGCACCCGGTCAGCTTGTTCTTTCTTCTTCCTGCGGCTTCGTGGTGGGTTTTATCTTGGCACGGCTCCGCAGTGGCTCCTTCTGGGTTGGCTCCACAGTCCATGACTTGTGCGACAATTGCTGCACCGGCCTCTGTCCGATTGGCTTCGGCCGTGCTGCGTCGCTGCATCTCTGGGCCAGTCCCCGCCCGGACCGTCTGCAGATTGATGTCGGTTTTGCCGCCATGTTCTTCCTGCCGGATCGCTGCCGTCATCTGCCGCCTCCGCCTGCCGCCACCACAGTTCCTCTTCGCTGCTTCTATGCCGGAAGGCAGGTGCCCCCCTGCACCTAAGGCAGGTACCCATTTATCTACTTGCTAGGCTTTCGAACCGCTGGGTAGGCGGGAGCTAGGACATGGGTCGGGAGCTCACCCCGACCGTGGTGGGACTCGAACAGCCTAAAGCTGAATGGATTACTTTTGCAGGTGTTTTACTGCCTGCACCACCACTCCAAACAGAGTTTGGAGTTTGACTGCTGATAATAGTTTAATAGAGAAATGTTAGTTTTAAAGGTGACACTGGATTTCAATTTAATTTTGTTGCAACAGACAAATATGGTTACCAGCACTGTAGAATTATTATCATAGAGAAACTGCCAGTGTTTTCTGCATTTTTAACACCCCCTTCCTAAAAAACAATACATAAATGTAAGTGTAAAATTTTAAAGTAATAACGTTGTTGGTGCCCTTTGCATAACTTTAATGACAGTATCTGATTCAATGATTCAGTGAAAAGCTTTTGACTAAGGAAGACTGGTAGACTCTGGCTCTAGACTAGTGTGTTTTCAAAGGCAGATGGTAAATCTGTCAGTAATGGCATTCAACAGCAGCAGCAGCCCAGATGCTTTTAAGCTTTCAGTGTGAACCTGCTCCACCCCTGAAGAGTACCAGTGGGCTACATGCCAGAGCAAGGTCCCCAAGGCAATTAACTGCCTCTGAATTCAACTCCAGCTGTTTTGGAAGTCAAGTGAATGCAGCTTGTTTGGTCATACATCATTTAATGTGAAGAGTCAGCTGCTTCTTTATAAGCAAATCAACCCTTTTTGCTCTCAACAGAAGCTGCTAGACCACTGTATCATTGTAATTTTTCTAAAGGCCATCCAGAAATCTCAGTAAACATGCTCTCATTTTGTAAGTGTATTGTACCCATATTTGGCAAGCAAAACTTTGTAACAACATTTTCTATAGTGGGATGTATTTAACTGCATAGAATGCCAGAAGTACCCTGGTATTTTCACATAAGTTTCATGATATAGTAAGTATAATATATTTATTTATTTACCTTCAACTTCTACCCCACTCGAACCCCTCCCCATGGGTCTCTGAGCGGCTTACATAGTTTGTATTATCCCTATCTATGGGCACATATATATATAGTATATTAGGGGCGGGACTACCTAACGGCACCCGGTGGGATTCAGTTGGCGTGTCTTCAGTTGACGTGAACATCACCAGATCTACAGAACAATATAAAATAAGTTAACTACTAAATATATTTTTATTTTAATCACTTTTTGTGACACCAACAACTGTATGGTACTATGTAACTATAGCTAGTACAAACTAAGAGAAGCTTGCTAGAAACCTGTCTAAATATCAAAGAGGTAATTTCTTTTTAAAGGAAAAAATAAAATTCTCTGCATTGAACAATTTAGAAAGATAGTCCTAATTAAAATGTGTTTATCAATACGTCAGTAAACCTTGTTCCCATTTGTTCAAAAAATGTTAAAATGATCAAAATTGTGAAAACCCTTGTTTAGAGCTTTACTGTTCATTGCATTGCTATTTGACTCAGGCAAAGCCAGAAGTACATTAATGACACTATCACAAAATATTCAGGCAGCAAACTGTTTAAGATTTTAATCCCAATCCAATTATTAGTAATGGACAGTATTGCATTTGTAAGTGTGGAATTCCACTGTCTGCAGGAGCTAACCCATTTATTTCTACAAAAGAAACTCATATACCTATGCCAATCAGTCATAGTTTCTCATCTACCTGAGCTCCTTATGCGTATCTCTGTGGTCGCAGAAGTCAATGTTAGGATACTGTGCACATCTGAATTTATCCAAGTTTCTAGATCCTCAATAGCACCCATGAAATATTTCTGATGCTCAGAATTTTTTACTACAGTAGAACTCTCTAATACACTAATGACACATTAAGGCTCTGAATATATATTTCTGTATAATGGAACATCAGTAATGCAGGATTAAAGCAGCCAGAAGCAATAATTCCAAAAGAATTATTAATATAATTTAACAAGCTATCCACTAAATTACATGTCTTTAATTTTACTGGCACCGATGGCAAATTATGCTGTCTGACCATTCATATAAAGAAGATTTGCTTTTTCATTAATATAAAACAAACTCTCCTTTTACTATCAGAGTGCATTTAAATGTTCCTCTTACTGTACCACAAAGTTCATTTTGCAAGTTGACAAATGGAAAGTTCAAAATCAAGTAGATTAACTGTAATACAATATATTTAGCCACAGTCCTGGCTGTCAATTGATATTTGCAAACTAAAACTTTCCATAGCTTGTAGTTCGCCAGTATCCCAGCATCTATGGTATATTATCAAGGATAATAATGAAGACAAGCCTTCCTACCCAGTCCCAAGCAAGTTTACTCAAAAGTAGTCACCCACTAAATTTGCTTTAAATCCTGGTAAATCCTGATGCTGTGAAAGATTGAAGGTCAAAGAAGACGGGGACGGCAAAGGATGAGATGGTTAGACAGTGTCATAGATGCAACAAACATGAAATTGAGCAAACTTCAGAGGATGGTGGAAGACAGGAAGGCCTGGTGTGATCTGGTCCATGGGGTTGCAAAGAGTCGGACTCAACTGTGCGACTGAACAACAAAATGTGTTTGCCCACCCCTGGATGGCTCAGGGTTGCTATGCAGAGGAAGGAAATGACAAACCATCTCAGTCTCTTGCCTTAAAATCCTGTGGGGTTGTAGTAAGTCAGTTACTTGATGGCAGTTTACACACATACTAATGGGCTCAGAATTGTATGCTAACAGTGCAGACCTAAAGAGTTATACCTTTCTAAGCCCATTCACTTCAATGAATTTAGAATTGTATAACTCTGTTGAGGATTGCACTTAGATGTTGAGGATTGCACTTAGCCAGTTGAATCTGACTCTAGGGGGCGGTGTTCATCTGTTTCCAAGCCAAAGAGCCAACACTGTCTGAAGACTTCTCCGTGGTCATGTGGCTGACATGACTAAACGCCAAGGTGCACGGAATGCTGTTACCTTCCCACCAAAGCAGTACCTATTTATCTACTTGCAATTTCTCGCTATCGAAATGCTAGGTTGGCAGGAGCTGGGGTCAGAGATGGGAGCTCACTCCATCACGTGGCACTGGGGTCTCGAACTGCTGAACTGCAGACCTTCCAGTCTGCACCTCAGTTTTTAACCTCTGAGCCACTGCAGACCCTTATGGAGCTTACAAGAGGGTTAATCACGACTAACTTGGTATTGGATTGTGTCCCCTTCATTCTCTATATTCTTCTTTCTTCCACTTTTGTACAAGCGCTATTAACCCCACCACTGCTTTCAACAGGGATTCATCTAACACATAATGGAGGACTAGACTTAGAATCTTTACAAAGTAAAGCCTATCTTAATCATTAATAATAGAAGTGGGATGTAAAATGATGTAAAAACTTTTGTTCTAAAAGTCTATCAGAATTCTGCCATATCCACTGTCAAAACTTTCCTCCAGTCTTTCCTGAAGAGAGAAGGAAACTAAGGAATGCTAACAGCAATATCATACACAGTATTACTCAAAAATAATGAGTAAAAATATTGGAGTGTTCAAGTGCTATGCCTGAAACATCCTGCCACGAGCCAGCCACCAGCTCACTGATCTGCAGTGCCCCCAAAAAGGTGACCAGTGATGCTGCGTGAAAAAGGGCAGCTTCATAGCCATCAGCACATAACGTGTGCCACTGCGTCTTGAGCCCCCTCACTATTGCTGGGGTCAAAGGTTCTCGGGTGTCAGCTGCGATACCGCTCTCCCTGGACCAGCCCTTGAGCATCTTCCGTATGTGGAAGTCACCCATCTTGTCTTCATACCCAGCCAATTTGGCCCTAATGGAACGAGCTGACAGGCCTTCATCTCTTAAGTTCACAAAGAACTGCATTAAATGATGAACAGGTATGTGCCAAACTTGCCACAGGCCTGCTCCCTCCCTGAAGGGCAGGAATTGCTTACCCACCCTCAAATAAGCTCTGTGGATGGAAGGGGCAAGAGCCAAGCTCATCGCCCTATCGACCTCAGCCCACCAATCTGCCACACCTCAACTGGCATACGCACCGGGAACTGGTCGGCTTCTGGAGCCAGCTGATGGAATCTTTCCCACGTTATTAACTCCCGGCACATGCCTAGCCTTGAACATTATATTATTATGTAAACACTGCAGAGTGAAGGCTCTGACCAGAGCCATGACCCTGGGGGACTTGGACGTCAAGGAGTTGATTACGTGTATTGTGGACATGTTGTCACACCAGAAGTGAATGGTGTAGTTGGCAAACTCCCATGACCAAATCCACACTACTGCGACAATCAGAAAAAAATTCCAGGAGGCTGAGGTCTTTGACCCACCCTGCCTGAAACCATTCCTCAGGCTTCCCCAGCACACTAGTGCCCCCGGAAATATACCCCAAAGCCAGAGGAACCTGCAGTGTCAGATGCAACCTGCAGCTCCGCTTTGACTAGGAGGTCCTCACACCAAAAGGACACCCCGTTGTATGAACCCCAAAACTGCTTCCATACAAGGAGGTCATCCCGTATCCCCTTGGTGACCCTAGTCCTATGATGGGGGAGATGTAGACCCTTCACAGACTCACACAGAGTCTCCTAACGAAGGCCCTGTGGGGTGCCACAACTTTGCATGCAAAGTTGAGGTGGCGGACCAACTGCTGCATCTCCAGAAAGGTTATCTTAGTCTTTTCCCTAGCTGTGTCTATTAATGCCTGCAGCGCAATTAATTTATCCATGGGCAATCTGCAGAACTGCCCCAACATGTCAATTTCTATTCCCAGGAAAGTCAAAATGTGGGTAGGGCCTTCAGTTTTTCCCTGGCAAGAGGAACTCCCAGCTTCTCTGCCAGACTGATGAAGCTGGACAGCAAAAAGGCACATTGACCCATACCCTTCTTTCCTGCTAATACTGCTGAGACCCGTCCTGTACCACAAAACCCATTCCAGAAAGGAACGGAACCTCTCAAAAGCAGCTCAGGACACTGAGCACCCCATTGGAAGGGCCCTATCCATGTAAAATTTGCCCTCAAAAGCAAATCCAAGGAGCTCGAAGTTGGCTGGGTGAACCGGAAGGAGGCGGAAAGCTGACTTAATGTCACACTTTGCTAGCTCTGCTCTCTGTCCATAGCTGCGCACCACCCGCAGGGCCTGATCAAAGGAGGTGTACCTAACAGAATACAACTCCTCAGGTATCGCGTCACTCACCAACTCCCCATGTGGGTAAGACAAGTGGTGAATGAGGCGATATTCTTCAGGTGCCTTCTTTGGCACAACTCCCAACAGGGAAATCCTCAAATTGTCAACTGGGGGGGGAAGGAAAAGGACCCAGGACTTTACCTTCTGTACATTCCTTGGTGATTTTTTCCCTTACTATTTGCTCCATACCTTGCACTGATTTCAAGTTAGGAGCCATGTACAGAGTCCTACATCCTTAGAAAGGTATCCTAAACCCCAACATGAAACCTTCCAGGAGGTAAACATGTTCTCGTTGGTTCAGATAACCCCGCAACCCACACTCTAAAACTTTTATCCTAATTGGGCTAGGCCCCTTTGTCAGAAGGGGGGTTGTAGCCCCCACCTTCTCCAGGACACTTCCCTCCTCTACCCCCCCCCCGACCTTTCAGTTTAGGGCAGTTAGAGAATGCATGGGGCCCTGTGCATAACAGGCACTCATGCTGGAAGGAACAGGCCTTGCGACCACACATCCCTTGGGAGGTGAACTCCCAACAAGGCGGGCGTCGCTAAACCGCCTGCCCCACCTGGGCATGGGTAGCCAACTGACTCTGAGGCCTGCAAACAGAATGTCTACTATGCGACCTCTCAACCCCAGATGCCTTAGTCATGGACATAATCTGAAGCCATAAATTGGGGTGTATCTGATCCCACCTCATGGTTGGATTCATGGCCACATGCATACCAAACTCTTCATCGTACTGCAACCATGCTGGGCTCGGGAAATGGGTGACTGTCTTGTAAATAATATCCATGTATTGGAGCAGCACTACTGCTCTCCGTGGATGGTGCCTAACAATCACTGTTGTGCATATTAAGACACCCGGGTACCAATCAACAACCCGCCTCTTCAAGAGTTCCTTCTCCCGCTCATCAAGGTTTTCCTTGTCCTTTTTCTCAAATTCATGATATAATAAGGAGAAATATATCTATATACTTGTCCTTAACGATCTTTTCCTTTGTGGCAATAGAAAGGTGATCACCAAAGAGCAGTGCAGAATCACCAGATGGTATGGCACCTGCTGACGCTGTGTCATAAGACACAGCCCCTGGGTTTGCAAACCCCAAACTTGGATGTGGATAGCCCCATCCTGGCCAAACCCCAGGGGGCAGTGGCAGAACACCACTTCCCCAACCTGCATAGTGTGGACAACAGGCAGGTGGTGTGTGTGTGGCTGCCACAGGAGCACCCTGCACACAGGGGCCCCATGGCCAATATGAATCACCCTTAGCAGTGGGTTCCTCCTTACTATCCTTCTTAGGAGGGCCCTTAAACACCTCCACTTGAAGTTCCTCCATGCTCTGTCCTTGCTGCCCAGATGATGACGCCTCATCTTCATCCGCTGTAGAGGATACCTGCATATCCTCCAAAAAGGCCAAGCAGACCAGAACCTGTGCCCGAAATGAAATGGTGGAAGCATTAGAATCCCCCTTCACTTTTTTATCTCCATCCCCTGTTGGAGGAACGCCCCTCTGCCGCTCCAGTACCTCAAGCCTTTGAAGAATCACAGCATTAACTGGGTCATCATCTTCTTCATCAGATGGGACCACAGGCTGCACAGGAGGCCGCTTAGGTGCTGGCTGCTTCCCCTTGGCTTTACCCTGACCTTTTCTCCCAGCCATCACCAGGATTGATAGTCTAAGCACCTATTATCTACTATCCACTAAATTGGTTTAAGCAGTAACTCCGACCAAAAGTGATTAAGCCCAATAGGAATCCTAACAAACCTCCACCTAAAATGGCCGCCAAGCAATGTATTTGAAATGGCCGCCCAAAACAGCCCCCTCAAAATGGCCACCTCCACGTGCCCAGAACTGTAGATTTAAAATGCCCCCCCAGGATCCACCCAAAATGGCCCCAGCCAATTTACCACGAAGGGCCGGATGGGGGGTAATAAGAAGTGATGGGAAGGAAGGTGATTCTGCAAGACATGCCACCGGCGTGGCTCCTTTCTCCCAGCCGCAGACGCCCCGCTCCTGCAACAATGGACACTTCCCACGGCTGGCCATAGTTCACTGCCAAAGTCAGGCCACTGCTGAGACTGGGCTGCCACCACCGCCTCAATCAGGCCAGGACCCCCGCAATCAGGCTGCCGCTGCAACCAGGCCACAATGATCAGGCCGCCACCACCACCGAAAACAGGCCGTCAAATCTGGGCCGCCACCAGCGGGATCGAGCTGCTGTGCGCTAGGCCACACTACCAGGAGCTCTCCTCTGCATGCTCGGAGCAAACGAGCACGTGGAGCAACTGCTAAGGTGAGAGCAGAGCCAAGCCCCCTTTAAATAGCCGGCTCCACCCCCCGCCATGTCAGGATGCATGGCATCCTGCTCCATTGCCGTCCCCATTCTTCGGGGTGGCAAAATAGCCCCCACCCACCATCGGCATTGCCGGGCGGGCGGGAGCTCCACTATCTTCAGTCTTTAGGATCTTCATATCTAATCATGCCATTCTAAGCACAATTGCATGTTTCTAAGTGCATTGAAGTCAGTGGACTTAGAAGGGTGTAACTATGTTTAGGATTACACTGCAAATTTTCCCCTCTAGTTTTGTCTATATTTTGACCTCTTCCACATTTTAAAAATCAATTTACCAGTAATTCAACTTTATGTTTACTTAGCTTGAGAATCTTGCAGAAAACTGTTCTTTATAAATAAAGCATGTTGCAAAAAGTATGTTCCAATAAAGAAAAATGAAGACCTTGAAAGTCTGCAGTGCAGATAAATTCACAATCTCTCTAGTGTGTAATTTGGTGTTGTTCGGCTGCACTCCAGTTGAATATACTCACAGGTAAAGAAGAATGCAAGCTTGTCAAATTATTCCTGATGCAAAAAAAATGTATCTTAGTTACCATGAATCAAAACAAATTTTAAAGATGCCACTGTGCCCATAAAATCAAACGTAGGTAAGCAGAAAGAATGGTCAAGAACTTCAGAGTTCATCAACATATTTCAACTGACCTTGATTGTTTTGGTATGAAAACCAAAGTCTCCTGATTGTAACATGAGCTGACCACCCACAACATGCTAGAGAGAGCTGCAAAGAATGGAAAGTGTGGACAGCAGAGATCTACTCAAACAATAATGTATTATCAGTGTGAAGAGCTAGTCAACCATATTGGGGGTGAGGCTTTTGTTAGGACAACTTAGGTCCCGTTCACACGCGGCTATTTGGTCCGGGAGCGGGACAGTTCGGGGCCGGATCAAACTGGCGCGATCACACCACCACATCTGGGAAGCGTCTTGCTTCCGTGGCCGAACTGTCCCTTTCCCGGGATAAGCCGCGCCAAACTAAACCACCTATCCAGGTGGTTTAAAGGGAAGCGGCGCGGCAACCGGGGCGTTTGATCGCCGCCGCTTCCCTGCGCCGGCTCAACCCCGGCCCGGATCCGAACTGCGCATGCCCGGCCCCCGGGTAGGGCGTGTTTTCTCCCCGGCGTTTGATCGCGCTGGGGAGAAAAGGCGGCGCGGCCGGGGGATCCGTGAGATCCCGCCGCGCCGTGTCAACATTGGCGCGGCTTTTAAAAGCCGCGCCTTCAACCGCCTTTTCCCCTGCGTGTGGCAGGGGCTTTAGTGTTTTCCTACCAAAAAAATAAGTTCTACAAACCATTTCATTCACAGAATATAGACTGGTTCTACTGACCTACTTTTGTAGTTTAATGCAGGCAAGAAGACAACACAAGGAAGAATTCTTAACATCAGGTTTTATTCTTCTGTCTCTTTTAAAGAACCTACTCTATTTTCTCCTCCATCTTTCTTCCTCCATCCCACTCTGCTTTTCCCCTTCAGTACAGAGGGCCATAGTCCATCTAGCAATGGTCTCCCTAATGGGACAAACTTCAACAATGAAATATCTTGCAAAACAGTAGTTAAAACACACCTCTTAGCAGTACTAATTTTGTTAGCCGGAAATAGAGAAAGCCATGTTTTGCTTTGTTCTTTGAATTTATTGTTACTTCTTATCTGGGATATGAAACAAATTGTAAGATTAGGTTTTTACATACAAAATTGCACCTTTGCCCCAAATTTATTAAATCACAAATTCCAAAATCTATTAATTTAGACCTTCCCCAGTCTGCATGGTCACAACTATTCATATAATTTAGTGTTTTTCTGCCTGCATAAACAGACATCAAGAATCCAAACAAAGTCCACTTTTCTACCACCTCCCGAGCCTGGTGGATTCCAGGCTTGGGGTTTTCTCAGCATTCTATTGTCCAGTAGGGTCCTGTTCAGATAGGGCATGACACAAAAAGAGAAGCTAGGCAAGAAAAGGGTGGTGGCAGCTGCTGCTTAACAACCCTGCTTGTGGCTCCCCTCTCCAGGCAAATGAGCAACCATCACTACAGCCATTTGCTTGCTTCTCCCCTTCCCCATTGATGGTGGTGGCTGCTGCTTCAGAAAGCAACCATCACTCTTTATTAAGCAGGTGAAGGAATAATGATTAGCAGAATGTTGCAGTAACCCTCGCTGACGGGGGGGGAGGTGAGGAAGGAAAGGATGGCATACGTGTGAAAGAAGAGAGGGGGAAAGGCATAATCAAGTGCCATAATCAGGCTGGAGGGCCAATGGCGCAGGAGTAAACACTGGGTAACTGCTGCTATACAGTGGCAGCAAGGTCAGTCCTAAGTGTGTTAATGAAGGAATCTAATCACGTTTGATTATGCTACCTCTTAGCCTTTATTCCCGCAATGCAAACAGCAACATAGTAGTCAAATAAAAGAGAAGTGTATGATAGTTTCTCCTCACTTCAAGCCATTTCTGTTAATGAGTTTGCCATGAAGTCCATTGGTTTTTATCATTCCATTGAAAATGCTTGAGAAATAAGGTCTGATATAGCATGTTATGCTCTCTTCATGTGGCTATTGTAATGCATGTATGACAAACCCAACTTAATTACCAGCAGATTACCTTCCTCACAGAGAAGAAACTAATAATATTGGAAGTGTTTGCAAACATCTCAGAAATGGAGTGGAGGCTGCATATATTGCTTCTTGTATTTTTTTTCTTTTTCTGCTTCAGTTTGCAGCACTGTCCCCTTCTCCTTGATTTGCACATGTCCTATATTTACAGAAGACCACACAGGAGTTGTGAACAGCTATAGATTACTACAAAGAGGTACTTCATATTAAGCCATAATAAGCTGCATGCAGATGCTCTTAGAGTCTAACAGAAGTGTTGTTTCAAGTACACTGAAGTTCTAGCACCACATTGATTAAAGGCTGCTATTTGCCTGAGTGCAGAAAACTTTTTTTGTTGTTTCTCAGTGTTTTGACGACATTCTCTGTATGATGGAAATTTGGGCAGTAGTTCCAATCAAACCTTCTATGATTTAATGAATGGCAGATATAGGTCATAACATGGATATAGATGCTTGGTCAAAAATTTGGAAAACTTCAAAACTTATGAGAGCCATAGCTTATAAAGAGAACATTCTTAAAATGTTTTATAGATGGCATTGGACACCAGTAAAAATATCGAAATGTTATAAAAACAACACAAATAAATGTTCGAAATGTAAAAGGATGGTTGGTATGTATTACCATATGTGGTGGAGTTAAAACAAAGCTCAAAAATATTGGCGTAAGATTCAAAAGATAATTCTTGAAATCACTAATGTAAACTTGGAATTAAAACCAGAATATTATCAGTTGAATATGCTTCCTGAGGAGATTAGACATGATGATAAATATTTAATAGTAATGATTGTAACATCTGCTAGAATTTTATGGGCAAAATATTGGAAATCTGACAAAATTCCGAATGAAAATGAATTAACTAGCAAACTGTTAACTCTAGCTGAGATGGATAAAGTAAATGTTATAATGCAAGGTGAAGATGATGAGATACATCAAAAGAGATGGTCGAGGGTACGTAAATGGATTCAAGTTAAGTTATAATGACAGACTTGAACTGTATGGAAATATAAGATGTGTATGGTTGTTTGTATATACAAAAACTAATAAAAATAAATATTAAAAAAAGGAAATTTGGGCAGTAGTTCCCATTCATTCACCTCAGGAGCTTGCAGGAATGCATTTGCAGGGAGAAACAATTTGTATGAACTGGTGCTACATAGGTGATATATTCATAGCTGTCATGGCTCCTAGGATGCTCTTGACTCAAAAAAGTGGCACCAGGTGGCATTGTGGAAACTACAACTGGACCCAAGTTGGAGGTATCAATGCCACTTCACAATAAGGATACCTTCATGAAAATATGGCTCAGTGACATGCCATACCATGGCCTTAGGCACATCCTAGGAAGAAATTCATTATGATAGGTCCACTCTTTTCTCCATACTCTTTTATTATTCTAGAATAGTGCATGTTTGTGTTTATCTCCATTTCATACAACATGATTTATATATGGCTCTATGTTACTGAACCTATTCTCAAATTCCCATGAACTGCATGATTAAACACTAACCCAGAAAAGCAGCTGAGTATCCACCAAAAATGATCTGCCAGGTATTTCAAGGGAATACAGGTGTTACAGATAAACCATGTGAAATGAAAGAAATGGTAATGAACAAAAGGGAAAGTAATTTCAAAATCAGTGAGCCAGAGGACCTTAAAAATATCCAGCTAAGACACATGGGATATCAAACGTATGAACGGTATATCAGAAAAATGCATTGTGGAATGAAATACCTAGATAAAACTCATGTCAAACTAGTTGTATTAAAAATCTCAGAAAAGAAATATTGAACTCAAAATAATGGAATTGTGATAGCATTTGAAAATTGTAACTGTTCATTTTCAGGGTCTTTGCTTATGACATTTTTGAAGGATATAAAAGGCATATTTGTTCATAGCTTGCACAAAGTACACCTTTATGTTTGCCAATTGTGCTCTAAATACACTTTTCAGATACTTCAGGAAGAGGTTTTTTTTAAAAAAACCTCACATATTTAGTTGTAACTTTAAAGTGTTTACAAATTGATGGTGTTCTACTCTGCACTAGTACTACTATAAAACAAGTTCTTCCAATAGAAACAATACAAGCTCATGGTACTGTAAAACCAGTTCTTCCAACAGAAACAATGTAAGCACCCACTATGCAAAATATGTGACGTCCCTTTTTTCATTCCCCAAACCTCATGGCTATTTTTGCACAAACTCCCGGTTCTCTGAGAAGCTGATTATTTTTTAGAAGAATGTAAGAGTTATTTTCAGATTGTTCATATGCTGTCCTGCTGATAAAACTGCATTGAAAACCACATGTTACCTTGTCACATAGCTAAATCACTCATGGCCCATGCAATTTTAAATTATGCCTGGTTGGCCCACAATGAGGGAATCAAAATGTGATCATATTCACTACACTCTGCAAAGACACTGTGAATTATAAATGTGGAACTATACATTTTGGGTAGTTTCAAGATCCTTTTTAATGAATGTTTTCTTTCAATGCAACTGCAGAATCTCCAGTTTAAAGGGGAAGTTCAAGGTGAAAAATGGGGTCTATTCTCCTTGCCCAGTTGCCCATTAAAATCACTACTTCCAAGTAACTTTTACCATGTTATGGAAAACTAAGGTGAACTCATAAGTGTTGAGTAGTAGGGCCAAAGGTAGTGCCAGGGAGTGCTGACTTTCAATGTAGAAGAAAGGTGAGGACAATTAATAAGTAGCTCCTCACTAGTCTTCCACTGTAGCCCCAGTAGATACATTCAAGAAAAGAAAAATTAGCCTGTAGGAAAGATCAGGGGTGTGCAAATGAAATTCCTGAGCCAAAGATATATGGAAGTTGCTGTTCCAGGTCATTACCAGGATTTTCTGGAATGGTTTTAGGAATCCAAGATTTTTAGTAAAACAAAAGAAATCTATGTTGTTTTTTGAGTTGGGTGCTGCTAGCTGGCTTCAGCATGTACTCGTGTTTTTCCTTGATTCTTTTGATTTCTCAAGCAATGGCATTTCCCCCTTCTACCTGGATCCTTGCAAGGCAGGAGCACAGGGAGCTTCCAGCCAATCACCTTTGGACAGAAGACACAGAGAGCCTCAGTTCTTTTTTACTCCTTCGGGAGCACAGCCCTTTTGTTCTTTGCAAGTACTATGACTGGGAAAATAGAGAGCAGGGGCAGCTCATTCACGGGCTGATGAAATCCATCCCCTTCATCCAATTTGCTTGAAACTTTGAAGTTCTTTAGTAGACAGCACTTAACTACAGTGTTTGTGTCATTTTGTTGGAAAACATCCACTCCAACCCCCCTGAAAAGTCCCCCATAGGGCATAAGTGAATCAAACGACAAGAATACTTGTTGGGAACAATGGGGGGTGCCCACTGAATACAATAGGAGACAAGAACGCCAATTGACTTGCATAAGCTCCATTGAAATAAATTATGGCATGTAAAAGTTGCAATGAAAATATGCAATAGGTTATGAGGAACCTGCCCTGGGCCTGGAATGACATCCTCCACAGTGGAATGACAGTCCCTGGGAATAGAATATAGGTCCCTGGGCCCAGGTAAAATGCTTGGAGACTGAAGTGACAGGCCCAGAGTGGAATAGCAATCCCAGGGGGTGGAATTAGTGCTCTGGGACTGGAATGTCAGCCTCCAGAGTGGAATAACAGCCCCTGGAACTATACGAACTGCTCCAAGGCAAGCCCCCCAGAGCACTGATTCTACCCCCTAGAGGCTGTCATTCTACCCTGGAGGCTGTCATTCCAGTAACAGAACACTGATTCCAGTCCCAGGGCAGGTTTCTCATATTCCATTCCACATAGCCATTGCAGCTTCTGTGTGCTGTAATGTATTTCAATGGAGCCTATGCAAGTCAATTGTCAATCCTGACTCCCATTAAATCCAATGGGCCTTCAGACCTCCCACCTTGTTCCCAATAAACATTCCTATCACTTGTTTTAATATATTCCCATAATGGCAGACTGACAGAAATGGACTGGGGGGGGGGGGTTTGCAAAGGGAGCTATTTCACTTTGTGAAAAGAAACAGAGAGGCCACAACAAGGAAGGATAGCAAATGCAAGGTTTTCAGTGGAAAGTAGGGTTGCCAAGTCTACTCACCCCTCGGAGCGGGGGAGCCTCGCCGGACTCTGGGAGTTCTCGGTGGGCGCGCGCATGTGCGCCGGCAGCACATCACAGGAAGTGATGTGCTACGTGCTCACGTTGGGGGCATGGTCCAGATCATCGGGGGGGAACCATATGGTTTTCCCCCGATGATCTGGACCACGCCCCCAATGTGAGCAACGTGGCTGCATCACCTCTGGTGACGTAGCTTCAGGGGCGGAGTTCCACCCAGGGCCAAATTCCGCAGCGGTGGAAATCGGGCCTCCAAAGCAGGGGATTCCCCGCCCCCCGCCCCCACTTGGCAGCCCTAGTGGAAAGGTAAGAAATTATTGGCAGTCATTATAAGAGTAGAAAAATGCTAGGCTACTGCTTGACTGCCATTTTAGGAATTAGTAGAGAGAAGTGCAGCTACGCAGAATGTCTGTAAAACAATCCCTTTGTCCAATCTGCTTGGAAATTACAAAGTTTTTAGATGAGAGTGAAGACTGTGTTCTCTGCAAATTTGGTGCCATTATCTGTATATGCCCCAGACCCTCATATACATTTCTCATTGAAAATAATGGTCCCAAATGTCAGAACCACACAGAATTGAATCCTGAAGTGGGAATGCCCTACCTGAAAATCCCCCAATCCAAAATTATAACAACATTTTCTTGGTGCACACCCCTACTACATATAATCTGTAATTCTGCTTTAAAAATCATACCAAATTAGAGCAATACCTAGTGATATCCACAAGTCCCATATTAATTAGGGATGTGCACCTGGGAAAAAATGGTATTTTTTTCATATTTGGATTTTAGGAAGGGCATAAACACCAGTATTTGATGCTATTCAGGCCTCCGGGTACCATTCAGGAGTCGGGTTTGGATTTTTCTGGTGTTCTGGAATCATTACGGTTCCTATCCACTAAAGATTTATTCCCCCAGTTTTCAAGCAAAGTGGTGCTTTCTACAGTTCTACAGGCCCCTGAACAAAGTGTGCTCAGCCATCCAACTTGCAGCCTTCCAACTGGAATTGGGAAGGAAAATGGCACTGGAAAAGAGCCCCACCCAACAAAAGAGGGAGGAAAGGGTCCACATCTCTGCTGGACTAGGTAAGATTTGCCAGCCAAGCCACCTACCCAAGGCACAGCAAGATTCTCATTAGCTGAGCTGCCCTCTCCAGGCCAGGTGAGGTGCTCTCTGGCTGAGAACTGCTTTCCCTGGGCAAGCTTTGAGCCACCCTCCCCAGGCCAAACCAGCTTTGAGCCACCCTCCCCAGGCCAAACAAGACCCTTATCTGTTGTGAGCCACCCTCCTTGGGCCAGTCAAGACTTTCACCAGCCACAAGCCAACCTACCCAGGCCAGCCAAGACTCTCACTGGTCATAAACCACCTTCCTTGGGCTGACTGAAACTCTCACCACCTGTGAGCCACCTTCCTGTTGCCCCAAAAACCTGTTAAAGTTGGTCCCTAAAATGCCAGCTCCAGATATTCCTGAATGTTTCCTGAAATATATGAGACCTGGAAAACAATATTCCCCCAAGGATCCCGAATACTGCTCCTGATACCCAAGTATACCCCAAAATCCCTATATGGTATTTTTGGGTACCTATTTGGACCAGATATATTTGAGTGCACATCTATAGCTTTAATGTTATGGTTATTGCTGCATATAAGAAAAACTACACTAAACTGAAATCTGGATTTCTCATATCACTAATATGACATACAAGTGTGGACCCATAAGAAACTTTTGGGAGTGGCTATCCAATTCCCCCACAGCTGCTTCTTCCCCTCTCCCCCTACTTCTCTCCCACTCTTTCTTCTTCCTGCCACCCCTTTTCTTACTCTCTCCCCCCCTCCATGCCTGTCCCTTCCTTTCTGCCCCTACCACATCACTCTTTCTGCCCTGTCCCTCTCCTGTCCCCCCACCCCCCCCCCCCCCCAACAGTAGCAGTGGCAACAGCCGGTCTCCAGGAATCACAACAGATTGCCCAAATACAGAGATCAGTTCCTCTTAGGGTTGCCAGCTCCATGTTGGGAAATTACTGGAGATTTGGGAGTGGAGCATTGGGAGGATGAGGTATGAGCTTGGAAGTGACCTCAGCAGGGTAAAATAGCAACTCCACCCTTAAAAGCAGTCATTTTCTTTGGGGGAACTGATCTCTGTCATCAGGAGATCAGTTGTAATTCCAGGAGTGCTCCAGCACTCATCTGGAGGTTGGCAACATTAGTTCCCCTGAAGCAGGGCTGGCCCCAGGTGTTTTTTTTTTTGTGCACTAAATGAGGCTAAGTTGTGGCGCCCCCCCAGGCGAGGCTGCCTTGTGGTGCCCCCCCTCACCACAGTCGCAGATCCTCTGAGGGGCCAGTCTCTAAGGCAGCTGGAGGGCAGGGCACGGAACCTGGAGGACTCAGAGTGGGAACAGCTGCCTCCCCAAAGAGAGCCACGCTCTGGAAGCAGTCCCGTCCCTGAGCCCACCTGCCCAGCTCTCCCCTCACAGGAGCCCGGGTGACAGGGGGAGGTGGCTTCCTGGCTGGGGGGAGGCTGTGCTCTTTCCTTGCCTGAGTCCCTGTCTCTGCTCAACCCAGCCTGGAGCCAGGGCAGGACTGCCAGCGTTCCTCTGGGTGGGTGGATGGGTGGGTGGGTGAGTGGGACGTGGCCCACAGGGGGGTCTGTTTTGGATTGCCAGGCATTGGAGGGAGGGAGAGACCCTCACATGGGACATCCTCACCTGCCGCCCCTCTGGCCTAGATGAATCATGCAAATCAGGTGGTATCAATTCATCCAGAGGCTGCTGCTAGGCCTAGGTTTGCCAGCCTCCAGGTGGGACATGGAGCCCTCCCCCTCGAATTACAACTGAACTCCAGAAACAGTGATCTGTCCCCCTGGAGAAAATGAGTGGACTCTGTGGCATTATATCCAGCTAAGGCCTCTCCTCTCCCCAAGCTCTGCACTCTTCAGACTTCACTGCAGAATCTCCAAGAATTCCCCAACCTGGAGCAGGCAATCCTAGTCCCAGGCCTGGCTCCAACCCCCCTGCTATTTAGCCATTCATACTGCAGGAGGAATCCTCCCAATCCTAGATCCAGTCCTGCTTTTGTTTTCTGCCACCCCCTCTCCTCTTACTGTCGATGTGGTGAGGGCTGGAGTAGATCCATGTGGAGGCCATTTCAAAAGGTATTGGGGGGATTCAACCCTCCCTGAGGTTTTTTTTAAAAAAACTTTTTGGATTTTTCTGCAGATCCACAGGCTTCCCTGTAGAAAAACCTGTGGAGGGAGAGTGTGCCTCCTATCTGCAGAAATAAATACCCACACATAGGGGACTGTTGGGAATGAGCTATATGGATGAATTAGACTGGCTCTTAACTTGCTAAAATCAATAATCCCAATTCTGCTCAGATTCATTATGACTACATCCCATTGAAGTCAATGGCACAAGCATTGCTAACTGAAGCTTAAATATAAAGAAATTAGCAGCTGCCCAGTGCTATGCATACTTATTCAAAAGTCAGTGAGACTTAATTGCCTAGTAAGTGTGCTATAGTTGCCATTCATGTTATGATATCTTTCTGCATTAGAATTGCTTCAGAAAGTTTTGGATTACAAGATAGCTGCCAGAAATATTCTTCTGTGTCCTCAAAGAATTAGTAGGGCAACATGCACACAAACCTTGAGGGGATACCAAGTTCAGCCTGCTGCAGAGAACCTGGAATAAAAAGGGACCATAGTAGAGATTCCTATTTGTCTAGCATTACATATTATAAACTTTGATGAACCTTTATGGCTATGTGTTTTCAGACTATGCTAACAGCCATGCTAACTTTGTTTTATGGAAAGAAACTCATTGTTCTTTTATGCTTTGTTTTAATGCTTTGGGGTCTGCTTGTTTTGTGCATTTAAATTTTGTATTGTAATATTTTAAACAATTTCTGTCATTTTCTATGTTACGATTGCAATGACCTTTGGCTGTCAACAATAAATAAAGCCAAACTATTTGTATTAGGTATATGTTCCCATCAAAATTCAATTCCTATAATTAAACAATGTTGTTTTCAGTTTTTCTTTGCATTGGTCATTTTTATAGTTTGTGGAACGTTAAATTAAAGATCCTGAATGCATCTGAATGTTTTCAGAATAATAGTGTTGGTAACTGTAACAATAACTGTAACCTCTACTTAGTATAATTATAGCTGTATTGATGTGGTAAAACTACATATAGTCATACAGTTAGATACCCACACCTTCCTGATTTACTTTATGTTGCTATTCTGTGATGTGATCAGGGAACCATATCTTTCCCATTAATCTAAAAGCACTCTTGGTCACTTTAATGGATGACCATAATCATTCAACCTATATTGCTGAAATTATTTTCACTCTAATTACTCTGCCAGTCAGTATTAGAGGTGGTAACATGGTAGCCAAAGGTCACCAGTTGCTCATAGCTAGTTTTTCCCTCTGTGAGACATTGCTATTAAGGAAGCTCCTGTCAAGTACATTTAGATGCGCTTTTGGATCAATTAGCAGTCATGAGTGCTACAGCTGATTATAAGATATGACAGAGCCATCTGGTTATATTGTTAAGTTACACAAATATACCTAATTTTGATTTTCATATTTGCAGGATAAACTATGGTTATGTTTTGATAATTTCTCTAAGGAGGCTTGACTTCAGGATGCTAACAATCTTCCTGTTAATGTAACATTACAGGTATGTTTCCAATAACTTATTTTAATATTTATGAGTGCAACTGCATAATTGTTGCACGGACAATGTTATTTTACAATATATTGACTACCATGATGTCCTAGGTTTAAGAAAAGCACAAATGTCACTTTATGAATTGTGTTTTATAATCTATTTTTAATGCTGCACAATCAATGGGCTTAGATTGAGTTAAGTTTTCTAAGGACTGCACTGTAGGTAAGCCTATTTTCTATGAATATATAGAAGACATATTTGTCTTATTTTTTTTAGAAAAAGCTCCGTAAGCTTATTTTTTTTAGAAAAGAGTCAGTTGTCTTAGAACTCTTGGGGGGGGGGGGGTTGCTTTGGAACCAATATTCACCCAAATCCAGAATCCCACAACAATCTAAATATGTATACATTTATTAAAACATGTGTGCCCCACCTTTCCTTATGGTTTGAAGCAGCTTACAATAATAGTTTAAACCATTTCAAGAATAAAATAGCAAACCCTAAATATCTCTCCCTCCCTCCCTTAAAAGACACCTGTCATTCAAACCCCCTCAAAGGTCCTGACAAACAAGCAGGTCATGTAGTGACTGTTAAAGATCTCTAAAGAAGGGGCTCCCCTCACCTCTTCAGGGAGTCCATTCCACAAAGCAGGAGCCATGATAGAAAAGGCCTGGGCTCTGGTTGATGTCAGATGGGCCACCCTAAGTGGTGGGATAGACAACAGATGGATTCCTGAAGACCATAGTTAGTGCACAGGGACGTATGGAAGGAGAAAGGCTTTCAAATAAACCCTCTTGTTGAATGACTGGTCCATTTACTTCAATGAAACCAGCAGGTATATTTTTGCAGAAATGTGCTTTGAACTTTGCCTCTTATAGGAATTACCAAATGTTCCCTATTTTGTTTTCTTTTTATATTAATTTATATTTTCATTAATGCTTTTGTATATTTATTTGTACTATATATTCATCTTGTATGATTTTATATGCAATTTATATTGTCTTTGTACATATAATGGTGACACATTAATAGCATGAAAAGATGTGTATCTTCAACCAAAAAACAACAACAATGCAATGGCATCCACAAAGATTTGATTTGCACAAGGGACAAGTCAAACTGAAATATAGATTTTTCAGGAATACACACCAGTGATCAGAAATTTGAAGTTATCCCTACTTTGAAGTGAATGTGATAGAGATTTCCAAGGCAGTGTTACCACTCTTTTGTTTAGAGAAAATTAGATCAATTGACTACCATGGACATTTATTTCCATTGATATTTCATCACTATGCAATTTATGTAGTCTTTTCATCATTTAATACAGTAAACAAGTTCTGATAATCCTTATTATTTTAAAAGAGCCTGATTGCTCTCCACAATCAAGGTCTTAGTAACAGTGTCCCACAACTTCGTCCAAAGGATCTGATTTAATATTAGCCATTCAAGTGAAAACTGTGAAGCACTGATATTTCAGTAATAAAATGTGTTCTAGCCAGTAATAATCTGGCATCCACCCTTTATAAATGAGAGTCTTTATGTCACATTCAGGAAGAAAAGATAGTCACTGCAAAAAATAATGTATGTCATGAATTGTTATTACTGCATGAATGTGTAAGATATATTTTAACTGGAACGATAGGGCTGAGTGGACAAACTGTTGTAGCAAAAGATCATCTCGATAACATTTTCATTTCTTGATCAATTTATTTTTTATGATTCTTGGACTTTTAGAAGAGACTTACACACAAATATTAAACATGAGTATTTATACTACTAGAAGAGTCCCTGTGTCTCACAACACTCACAACACTCATCATGCATGAACCAAGGATGTAACCTGTTCACAGTTTGCCATGCAGGTAAGATGCAAAGTAGCAGCACAGTTTGAAGAAAGGCCCATTCATGGTCTTGTGAATTTTCATTTTATTTTTGAGCAAATATTTTAAACTAAGGAACTTTGATTTAATAAGTAATAACACAGAACGCAATCAAAGACTCTAAATAAGATTAAAGATAGTGGTCTTTCATAAGGCATTTGTTGTTGTTGTTGTTCAGTAACAACAACAACAAACCTTTATTGACATTATACACTAAGGAGAATACAAGACATAAGAAGTATTCAATACAGTTAACACAAATCTCACTTTTTAGAAGTCAGATACAACAAAGTTGCCACTATTTCAACAGTTACAGCATTTTTTGAGGAAAGAAGAAAATTATCGGATTGGCCTATTAAATTGTTTAACAACCTGTCTAAATATTTAGAACGAATGTCAACATAATAATCACAATACAGAAGGACATGCTCAATACTTTCTACTTCCTTTCTTCCACAGTCACATAGCCTTGTGCATAAGGAGTTTTGGAAAATTTCCCTTGAAGTACTGCAGAAGGCAATACATTAAAATGTCCTAACATATAAGCTCTGCAAGTACATGCATCATTGAAGGAGAAAAAATATGATGCTATCATCCCCATGGGAGGAATCCCTAATCTCAGGGGAGAACATCTACCAGAGGCAGGGCTACGTAGTTCTTGCAACTCAATATCCAAGAGTCTTTGTTTAAGTAAGAAAAAGGCATCTTTTTCTGACAGGGAAAGCAGCTCATCAAAGCTTATCCCTATAACAGCAATCCTCTTCTCTATAAATGTCAACCAAGAGGACTGATGAAACTCTGTTAAAACTAAAGAAAAAAGACAGTTGGGATGAAAAGTGGTTTTAAAATGTAATTTTAGCCAGAATTTAAATGTTATTAACCACATTCTAGTTTTGATTAGTTTCAAGACACAACCTTTGATTAGTTTCAAGACACATTGCAGCATAAGAGACACACATAGGAAAGCCTAGAATTTTCCGAAGGAAGCTAAATTGAATTTTTTAATCTAAGATTAAAGATGTCTTTCATAAGGCATTTGTTGTTGTTCAGTAGCACAGTTAAGTCTGACTCTTTGCAACCCCATGGACCATATCACGCCAGGCCCTCCTGTTCTCCGTTGTCCTCCGTAGTTTGCTCAATTTCATGTTCATTGCATTGACAACACTGTCTAACCATCTCATCCTTTGCCGTCCCCTTCTTCTGTTACCTTCAATCTTTACCAGTATCAGGGTCTTCTCCAGTGAGTGCTCCCTTCTCATTTGGTGGCCAAAGTATTTCAGTTTCAGCTTCAGTATCTGGCCTTCCAGGGAAGAGTCAGGGTTAATTTCCTTTAGGATTGACTGATTCGATCTCCTTGCAGTCCAAGGAACTCTCAAGAGTCTTTTCCAGCACCATAATTCAAAAGCATCTATTCTTCGACAATCAGCCTTCCTTATGGGCCAACTCTGACAACCATACATTACTCCTGGGAATATCATCGTTTTGACCATACAGACTTTTGTTGGCAGGGTGATGTCTCAACTTTTTATTATGCTGTCTAAGCTTGCCACAGCTTTCCTCCCAAGGAGCAGGTGTCTCTTAGTTTCATGGCTGCAGTCACCATCTGCAGTGATCTTGGATACCAGGAACATGGACTCTGTCACTGCTTCCAAGACTTCCCCTTCTATTTGCCAAGGAGTGATGGGGCCAGATGCCATGATCTCAGTTTTTTTGATGTTGAGTTTCAAGCGAACTTTTGCGGTCTCCTCTTTCACTCTTAGCAAGAGGCTCTTGAGGTCCTCTTCACTTTCTGCCATTAGAGTGGTATCATCTGCATATCTGAGGTTGTCAATGTTTTTCCCGGCAATCTAAATTCCAGTTTGTGATTCATCCAGGCCGGCATTTTGCATGATGTATTCTGCATATAAATTAAATAAGCAGGGTGACAATATGCATCCTTGCCATACACATTTTCCTATTCTAAATCAAACCAGAGGGAAGTTACAAAAGGACAGCCATTTAAACAGATGCTTTTGGCAAGGGCACTTAGAAGGAGAATGGTACAGGACACCTGTAGCACGTCAAGACTTGCAGTACCCAGTAAGGAAATCTTTGAAATCTCACTTTACATAAAACAAAGTTTATGTAATTCCCAGGCAAACGTCTCTTTGAAGCCAACTATAGCTGACTATGCACAAGGGAACTGAACAAGGCTAGCCATCTTTCCAGTGTTCAATAAAGAAAAAAAAAAAGGCAGAAACAAAGGGAAAAAGGGGAAAGTGGGCTCCAACTTTCACTCCCCTTCACAGAAGGCTCTCATAGAGTTACCTCCTCCCTTAAGTGGGCACTGCTCAGAACACTTGAAATAATCTCTGCCTTTTTTGTCAGAAACAACAATCCCTCATCAGTACCATACAGAACAATACAATGCCAAAAGTAACTCACAAAAGAGGGTGCCCTGCCAAAATGAGAAAATCCAAAACGCTAGCAAATTGGTTACCGCAAGAAAGCCATTTAGCCAGTATCCAACTGTACTATTAAAAAGGCATTAATAACATGTAACATTTTGTTGCAGGTCCCCACTTATCTTCACTATTTGGGCCAAACTATTATCTTGATGTTTTCCTTGCAAAACCTTATGGAGTTATGTTCACACACTCATATTTATAGCTCAAAAGTATATTCATAAATTTGGGTGGAATTGAATTACTGCCATGATTGGTACTATGGGGTGGGGCAAGGCAGTAAAAAAAAACCCCTACAGTTCCCAGGGAGCAATGTGTTCCATACCATCAGAGTACATTATAAACAAAGGGAGAGCTCTTTGGTTTGTCAGAAAGAGACTTCTTTCATAATTGCTTTCAAGATAGTTCATAAATATCAAGTAAATTCCATTGGGGAGTCATTATTTGCAAATATATGGATACATGAAACTTGCTCGTTTGTCAGCCAATGTGGCTTTGCCCTTGGCACTAACCCTGAAGAGGTCCAGGATGCTGAACATATAACTGTTGGGTCATGACCTTTAGTCAAGCCACAAGAAGTGGTTGGGGTCAGTCTAGTTCTCCTACAGGTGATGGTATTATCCTTTTTCTTTTATTCGACAAAATTAAAGAAATGCGGCCACAGTCAATAAAAATGTACCAATGGATTTTTTTTTATATTTATTTATTAAAATGCTTATACCCTGCCTTTAATCTTGTGGTTAGACAAGAACTATGCACATTAGTTTTGAGAAAGAGGAAAATAGCATAGAACAAAGTCACTCATGGAGATATAAATGCATTTGTATGTGAAACTGCCATTTATTGGGTCAAGCCATTGGTCTATCCAGTCCAGCATGGTTTTCTTTGGCAATGATCCACTTGACAAAGTATGTGGCAAAGACATATTGGAAGAGAAGGCTCAAGAGAGTCACAATTCATCTCTCCATAACAAATCCAGACAAAAATCTTCACTAAACAAGATGTTTGTTCATTAATTATATATACCAATAATATTATAAGCTCTAAGATACATTTATATAACAATGTAGCACTGACTGTATCATGGATATATTGCTGTAATTCACCATAGATGACAGTTACGAAAGCTACAGCAGACATTATTTTATATTAATAGCACCATGATCAAAAGACCTTGTAAAATACCATAGGAAGACCAATCTAGCCTACCAGAATCTTCACAAACAGAAAACATTAACTTGCCACTATCTCATTGAATTTTTCAATTTTCTGAAAATGACCTTTTCATTATGTCTCTTCTTCAACATGAAACTTTGTTTTTCATGAAAGACAATGGTGTATTAAATTCTAACTCCTTTAATATATTCACTCTTCAGAAGAACATTATTCAGGTAATCTTATCTTGAAAAAATGATTAAGCAGCACAAGAAAAGTATATTGGAATAGTAATATAGGCTTAGCTGTCATCTCTCTCTGTACCCTTCACAGATTTCATCTAACTCATTGAAAATTAAAACTTTGTGACAAAAATTAAGGCCCAAACTACCTACTGTTTGTAAACATAAGTAATGGTAGCTCATTGTCCTAGTATGAAGCAGAAAATAAATTTCATGTAGGCACTATCAAGACAAATAACTGGTGAAGGAGGAATTTAACCCTTTTCCTGCCAACTTTTGCCTCATTCCAAATAATGTCATAAGTTTCTTCACAAAGGGGGATACTACCTTGTTGGGCATATGATATGTTTGAAGTGATTACAATACCATCAGTGGTGGAAAAATAGAGGGTTTTTTAATTGATTGATCAGATAGGAACTTTCAAAATAAAATTGTCTTTGGACAATATTTCTTGCTGAAAATAACTGTCTGCTTTCCTTCATCTGTCTCTTTAATTCTAGAGTCAGAATTTACTATACTGTAATGCTTAAAAACCTTCTATGTTACCTAGCTTACAATGATCAGAACTGGAACCAGTGCTATTTAATTTGTTCATAAATTATCCAGAATAGGTGGCGAGCAATGTAGTGGCCAAGTTTGCAGATGACACACAATTATTTGAGATGGTGAGAAACAAGGCCTATTGTGAAAAGACCCAAGAAGATCTCTCTAAACTTGGCGAGTGAGCAGGAAATGACATTCAGTGTAAATAAGTGTAAGATGATACATTGGAGCAAAAAAAACGTTTAGAGGTGTCAAACTTGTTTGTTATGAGGGCTGGATCTGACATAAATGTCACTTTGTCAGGCCAGGCCATATATGTCATAAAATGTAATGCCAAGTACCAGATATATAAACTTTATAAAGGACACAGGCAAAACCAATTAACAATATTTTTAACTCAGAATACAAATATGCTTGAACCTTAACACTCTTACAGTACTTCCTTACAGTATCTCCCTGATACCTGCCCTTCCACTTTCACCACCCATTACACATTAGCACTGGGATGGTATACAGGGACATAATGCACAACCTCTGCTATCTGGCAATAAAGATAGTGACCAGTTGCTTGTGGACTGGATAAGAGCCCTAGATGGGCCAGTTCCGACATGTGGGCTGTATGTTTGACACCCCTGCTTTAAGTATATGCTAGTGGCTATAGTGGTATCTTGAAAACGTTGAGCCAATATGCAGCCACAGCACTGAAATAGGTGAACTTCATGTGCCATTATTAGAAAAGAAAAAAGCAGTATTGTAATGCCACTATATAGATCTAAAATACTGCTTTGTTTGGAATACTGTGTGCAATTCTGGGTGATTTAATTTCAAAACAGATATCACAGACCTGGAAAAAGTACTGTCAAGACAATCAAGATGATTAAAGGGTTGCAGTACAGTTCCTGCAAGGAAAGGCTAAAGAGTTTGGGGCTTTTCGATTTAGAAAAAAGAAGAGTAAGGGGAATATGATAGAAGTTTATAAAATTATAGATGGGATAGAAAAATTGATACAGAGAACTTTTCTTCCCTCTCCTGGAATACTACAGTCACAGAGGCAAATGGTAAATTTGATAGGCAATAGATTCAAGACCAAAACATTTCTTTATTTGCTGTGTAATTAAAATGTGGAATTCACTGCTGGAGAATGTAGTGATGACAACTAGCATAGGAGAGTAATGTGTAAATGTATCCTTAATTGTGGTATGCTAAGAGTAAATAACTGAGATCCTGTTGTTATGCTCCATTCGTCTCCTCTCAAGCATGGAGGTAACTAATAACATACTTTTTTTGGAGGTGGGGTGAATGGTTGTGCAGTGTTATGTCTCCTCTGTCGCCAAATCAGAGAAATACATTCCAATATTCATTGCATTACATTATAATCACTATTCCAATCTACTATTCCAAATAAGAAATACACTAAAATAAAATAAAATAAATGTATAGCCCTTCTTGATGAGAATATATATGTAAGGACTGAATGAATTTAGCATATGCAGTAAGAAAACATGGGAGCGGTGGCGCAGGTGATAAAACACCTGCTTTAACAACCTCGAGCAGCCATTGCGGCTGTTCGAATACCACCGTGGCTGGAGTGAGCTCCCGGCCCTCGTCCCAGCTCCTGCCAACCCAGTGGCTCGAAAGCAATTAACACCAACGTGAGTAGACAAATGGGTACCTACCCTTAGATGGGTAGGGGGCACCCACCTCTGATGAGGACGTGTGGTGGCGACGTGGACGGCATGGACTGGTCGGACGGTGTGGATGGCGGCGCGGCGGTGAGTGCTGGCGGAGACAGAGCGATTCCTGGTGGCTGGAAGGAAAAACATCAGGCAACAGCGACAGCGGAGGCGAGAGACGCACGACGGCGTGTGACGCAGGCACGGCGGTGCCTGATGGACGGAGCCGGGGCCGGAAGTGCACTCGAGCCATGCGCCTGCGCGATCCAGCCGGTGGTTGCCGTGGAAACATCAGAGGCCTCGAAGGATGCCGTGCAGAGCCAGCAACCAAAGAAGACCCAGAGGACGCCGTGTCAATCCAGCCGCCAGTACGCCGAGCCGAGCCAGCAGCCAAGAAAGACCATCGAAGATCCCACCACCAAGGGTGCTGGTAGGCAGTTCCACCCCCAACACTAGATGTGGCCCAAGTTAGGAAGTATAGTTCTTAGAACGCCATATATGTGAACCGCCCAGAGACCCCCTCTGGGGGTTAGGGCGGTATATCAAGTCTAAAGTTAAATAAATAAATTAAATAAAACCAATATCCTGGTTAATTCTGGGGGTGTTGTTCCAAGTTTTGTAATCACTTGTAATTTAGCAATTTCCCTTTCCAGGCTGTTTCTGATAAATATATAAATATAATATCCTTTGTGATAAAACAGCTACTTTGAGAGTCACTGAATGTCCTAGAAGGCTGAAGTGTTCTCCTACAGATTTCTCTGTCTTCTGATTCTTGAGGTCAGATTTGTGTCCATTTATCCGTTGGCATAGGGTTTGACCTGTTTGCCCTATGTAGAGAGCCAAAGGACATTGTTGACATTTAATGGCATATACAGTGTTAGAAGATGAGCATGTGAATAAGCCTGAAATGGTGTAGTTAATGTTGTTAAGTCCAGTGATTGTGTTGTCTCGGTGTATATGGCAGTGAAGTTGGCATCTGGGTTTATTGCCAACTCTGGTACCAGTGTCCATGTTGAAATTAGATGTTGCATGATTGTGAGTGAGAAGTTGTTTGAGATTGGGGAACAACCCCCCTTCAAGACTTAACAGGTATATTGGTTAGAATATGCAAATGCCAGTAGAACAGTCCAGCACTGTATATGGATTTAGCCTGTAGCATGGACTTTTACCCATGAATAGCCACACAGGGGACACAAGGAACATTTACAGAGTTGCAAAAATTAGAGGCATAAGAGAGGCTGTGAAAACTTCAGACATAGTTTATAGTCACCTGTGATGGACTGCACTTAACAACAACAGATTTCCTGGTGCAGCAATGTCAGAGAGCTGGGATGTGAAGAGTTAGCTCCTCATAGGAATGGAGAGCTTGAGTGACAAGGCTGCTCCCTTTCCCCCCTCTGCTCTCTAGTTGGTCAGTGCCAGTTGAGGAGAACTATATGATTAGCTGAGTGCGGAGGTGTGACAACCTCCTATTGGGGAGGACTAGGTTTCTCTTTAAATTATACTGGGTGTTTATAAAATAGGTAGTTTCGGCTGCCACCAGGAATTTTCTAAATTCCAAATCCACTCTCAGCTTCTTATGTTGGTATTGTGACCCAGGGTCTCTGTGGTCCTGAGGAATAATTGATATGACTTCTGGGATTAACTTAAATAAGAGAGGATTTATTGAAAGGGGGACAAAATAAGAGGCTGGTTATTATGTAACTGGTTGGAATAAGGTTCCTGTAAATGAGCTTGTCAACTGTATCACTTTAATACACATATACTGATCCTTCTCGGATCCCACACAGATTCTTTCACCTCTCTCACTGACTGAATTTCCCCTGAACAACTTCAACTGCTTTTTTTCAACTGTCTCTCCTAACTCTGACTTTCATACATAACTTTCATAACTGACTAACTGACACTCACACAGATCCACTTTAAAAACTCCTCCCACACTCTCTCATCCTCCAATCACAGTACACTTGTCTCTCTCAATCACTCTATTCTGCATTCACTGCACCGCAACCAAACATTTAAAGAGACACACACTCTTAAAACAAGGAATCGTTACAGGAGGGCATGGGGGTTTTGGAGTCTTTCAGTCAGTTGGTCTTTTATAAGTCAGACAATCAGTCAGTTGGTTTCTGACAGAGTTGGTTGGAGTCAGTGAGTCTGATAGAGTCAGACAGACAGGTTCACCTTTGGAGTGAAGGGAAACATCTTTTTGCCTTAACCGTTTTCTATCAGTTCAGAGGAAAAATTCAGTATCAGAACTAAACATCTAAGAGTCAGCCTAAACTGAAGTCCATTTTACACAGACACGAGAACTGGGATTGAGATTTTGGTGAGGGCGATTGGGTAGTATTCTGAAACTCCCATTCAGGCCAAAAGAAAGGGGTTATATCTTCTCAGAAAAAGAAGAATTCCTGCCCAGTTACACAGGGGGGGGGGGTTCCTCTGAGGAGACTCCTGTTCTGTTGTGAAGGGAATTGGATTTAGACACCTCAGGATATTGAAATATACTGTGGTTTCCAAAAGGGGGAGAGTTTAGGTACACAAATGAAGAGACCATCTCCAGGAAACCTGAAGCATCATAGGAAACTATATGAAGAAACATTCTAACTCTAACTAAAATACTCAGTCAAATGCCTCTCACTGATAAGATCCAAGAATATATGAAAAACTTCAACAACACTATTTTCATTTTTAAGTATAATCCATATTAACAACAATTTTTACCTCAGCATTTCCAACCCCTAACTACACTTATTCAATCCCTGTTAAATAAAACTGTTATTCCTGTTTGAATGTTATACCATCTCAAGTGCCATTTGAAAGGAGAAAACAAGGGGGCTCCTGTTTATCCCATAAAGTTCCTGAGCTGGGCTAAAAGATAAATTAGATCTTTGTGAAAGGGTGGGACAGAAAGACTTTTAAAACCATAACTAAATCCACACTACTTGGGGCTACTCAGTCACAGTTGGAAACAATTTTTTTGCAGGAAAACCTGCCTGATTGTAGGGAAGTGCCAGGGTTCCATCATATCATCATTCATAATAATTATACTAATTATTATGCAGTCAGACTGTAAATAAAGAATCACCTCATGACTGCTGTCCAAGGTTACAGGTTTGCATGGGTCGTTGGAGTATAAGTGGGGCCCTTTCCCCACAATCCTTTTCTCCTCTAACACCTTTCCATTTGGCCCTTCCTATTTGACTCTGCCTCTTCTTCTTCAGCCACTCAATTTTCAATTTCCATTTGTTCGTTCTGGTAAAAAGAAATCATACCACACTGTGCTTTCTTTGTTAATGTTATTGTTTTGTATAAAAACAGAGAGAAGATAATATGCCTTCGATGATTTCATTTGGTGCACTATTCAATAAAATGGGCATCAGGGTCCTGTGGGATTTACTCCAATTCTGCAAAGCCTGCAAGATGGAGCTGTTCCACCAGGCCTTTGGCTGAGGCAGTGGACATCCATATATGGCCTCCCTGAGGTGTTTGTCACTCTGTTAACAACTAATGACTATGGCCAGGAGCCTCCCAAAACCAGAAATTTCTTGTTATCACCTGTGACCATCATTTTAATATTTATGATGATGTTATTTTGTCTGAATGTTATTGTATTTACTAATATATTTTGTATAAATGAAGTGTTGTTACCTGCCCTGAGCCTGCCTCTGGGAAGGACGGGCTATAAATGTGAATGAGTGAGTGAGTGAGTGAATGAATGAATGAATGAATGAATGAATGAATGTGATAGAAATATCGTTCTAGAGAAACCTCAGTGTCCAGGTCTGTGTAAAAGTTTCTCTACCATCATAATTGAAAGTGAGGAGACCAATCCACATCCATCCAAAATACTTAACCAACTGAACAGTCCTAACATCCATCCAAAATACTTAACCAACTGAATAGTCCTAACATACTAAAGATATTCATTTGGAATAATGAAGTAGAAAGAAAGGAACTTAATTTTATCACTCAGTACTGAATCAAAGGAGCCATAACTTAGCTACTGCAAGAAAATACACAATCCTAATTCTTAATTGTTGGTTTTATTTTTATATATATGTACTGTTTTAAAAATTGATTTGTATTATCTTTTTTAAACTGTTTACTGCCTTGGGGCCCTGATTGGGCACAAATTATATTATTTGCCTATTTACATCCATAATCATCAACTTGTGTACCATGAGAAAGCTAGTGCATTGACTAGTTGTGGCAACTGCAACAAAACTGATTTGACAGCATCCAACTTCCCAGCATTTTGTTGCTCTAGAAAAAATGAATAAGTGTGATGTAATATTACAAAAAAATCCTTTGCCTGGCCAGAACTGTCTGCAGTATACACCAACACAAGATTCCAGTTGTGGCGAGAACAAGGTACAAATAATGCCTGGTGTTTTTTTCTTGGAACACTAGTTTGCACTCCTTTGGCACGATTATCAAAGTATTGGCCACAAATATTATACAACAACAATCTATGCTTTTCTGTCACACTACCCAACACAATATTTGCAAGACATTTTCCCTGTTCAATCTGTGACATGCAGAAATCCAAAAATTCTCACTGGTTATTTGCTCACTTATTTAACTTATTTAGCTGTTAACAGAGGAGGAGTGTGTGTCACTTGAGTGGGCAAATTGTCCCTTGGCACCTTGGTGAGAGCTTAGCATCCATCACCATAAAATAAGAAAGTCATCATTTTCTACTTAACTGGTGTGAAGGTTGCAATGTGAGAAAAAAACAATAATTTCACAGCAGGCATCTGCCTCGCCCACTGCCCCACCCCATTCACTGCTGATACCACCACTGTAATAGAATATAGAGTGAAGGTTACAGATAAATTAAATAATTTAACAGCTTTCTTGAAGTACTTACTCATGCAAAGGAGTGACCTGAATAAATGTATCTGATTTGTAAATCTGGATAAATACTTAACTTACGACTTCATGTTTTTTTTATCATAACCGTTTCCCAACAGTGATGTGTCTTTATGAAACCCTTTCCCCTCATTTTGTTTCAGCAGAAAATGAAGCCCTGCTTTCCAAAAACAGGCAACAGAGCTATATTCTACTTCTCATCTTCTCAGATCCACCTGTATACTACAGGCCATCAGAATGCAAGTTCCTTTATCTGGATGTGGTACTGTGGCCATTGATGATAGATTCTCAGGCATTCTAAGGAATTCTCAGGAACTACTCCTTGGTTTGCCTTAGAATGAAGGCTCACATGAAGCCGCTGTGTCCTTTGTCTTCAGCCTCCCAACCTCCTGTGAATGGAAGCAGAAAGGATCTGCCAGCTGGCAAGCCAGCAACTCTTTCCTTATGCATATTCATTCTACAAACACTAAAATCTCCAATGTGGTGTAGTGTTTGTCTAGGATCTGAAAGACCCAGCTTCAAATCTTCACTCTTGTCATGGAAGCTTGCTGGATGACCTTGAGCTAGATATGCAATCTCATCCTCACTTACCTCACAGGGTTAATGTGAGGATAAAATGGAGGAGACAATGATATAAGCCACTTTGGGTCCCCATTGGGAAAATTCAATGTATAAATGAAGTAAATAAATAAAGAAGATAAAGAAATCACCAGATAATAACTACAATTGTCGGGTAGAAAAAAGTGGTTGTATGACTTGTCACTAACTGACTACAGTCAGCTCTTAGGTTTACAGAATAGATTCCCTATAAGAAAAACAGGCATGCATCACTCAAAAAACAAAACAGTGATTGTGATGATCAAATAACAGACATTAAATGAAAGATGACAGCCTTCCTACCCACAGGGCATGCTTGATAAGAAGGACTGCCTTGGAAGTTTATTTTATAGATTTATAGAATACTATGTAATGGAGTATATTTAATATGAAATCTTTATAGTGGCAAAGAATTGTTCGAAACAAATTCTCCCAGAGGAAATTCAAATAAATAAAATATTTCCCAGCTTTGCTGTGTCTGCTTGGACTTGATGATATATAACATAAACTTTCAATGATGAAAGGAACAGATTAAGCTACTCTGGACTATTATAAAAACAAATCTAAGCTTTTGAAAGGACAATGTAGGATTGTCTTATAACCAAAAAAACCCAATTAGCTCATTTGCTTACAGATTAGATAAACAATACAAATGTGAAAAAAGTGAAAAGATTCCACAAAGTAGCATGTGGAGTCCATATAACTGCTTGTGGTTCATGAGATTAGAGTCACAGGTGCTTTTGACTACAGATTGTTTGATTCTCATGTTTCTCCTATGCATGTCAGAATGCAATTTCATGTTCACTTTCACAAACACATTTTCCCCCTAAAAACAACCTGTGGAAAAACAGGAAATGTATAACGCATGTGATTTTGACTGTTTCTGGCTTACTCGCCCCAATGTTTGGAACACTTTATAAGTGCAATAGGCAGTCATGGTACACTTGATTTTATCACAGAAGAACAAAGCATGGTCCACACATGGGCTAGTGCAAGAAGTTCTGGAATGAAGAATTCTTTGTTGTCTCAGGAACGTATGCAAATCATTGGAGATGACTGATGCTGGAACATCAATAGCCATCTGATTAGATACAGTGAGAACCAAGATACATGCCAGAACTTATGGCCTATAAAGTTTGCACTGCTTATTGCCCATGTGTTTCTTGTTATTTGTTCCTTCCAGCATTCTCTTATTAGAGGTACATCCTATGGACTGATTCATAGGTTTCCATGGAAGCACGGTTGCTACTAGAATCACTTCTTTGTAGTGAGTCCTGTGCATGGCTGTAGAACCTTCAAATTTGCCTTCTACTTGGGCAAACCAGTTTATGTGGTAAATGCTCATAAGAGCACTATACTACTCTGGGCACCAGAAGCACTGTTGTGGGTATTTTGCAAATGATTTGGCTGACCAGTGAGGAAACCAGTCCAAAATTTCTGCCATTCTATGGACCTCTAAGCACATGGAAGAAATGCTGTAGAATCATATTAATTGATCCTGCATTCACTTATATGAAGTTAGCCAGAGCAAAGGCAGTCACTAAAACATTCATGAATAAAATTTATAAAATAAATGACTATACCACCTTTTTCAATGAACTAAAATAATTTATATAATTATTGAAAATAATCCAGAACTACTCAAGTAATATTCAGTAACAATAAATGTACTTTTAAAATTCCATTACTATTCTAAAACTCTGAGTTAGAAGCCTAAAATACTAGAAATATTTATTTTACAAGCTTTTCTAGCCTCAAACACAGAAGGCTTAGTCGTCTGTACGGAAGAGGACAATTTCCTAACACCTGTACTCCAGGTCTTGACCAATCAAACCTATTGTGGTAGATGGCAACTGGAGGAGGGACTCTTGAAATCTCCATGAAGAGATTTCTGAAACAGTTCCAGTCAGTACCTTAAAGTGGTTCCAGTACCTGTCAAGTGAAATTTATACAGAACAGATAAAAACTGCATCTTGCATCTTCACCTTTGTAGCATGTAATTTTTAAATCCTCACCTTTAATTTTAAAACAGAAGAACTGATGCACTTATGATTTCCCCAGTGCCCCAAAACTATAAATTAAGGGTGCCACCATAGGTCCAAAATAAAATAAAAATTGTACTATTATTGCTACAGCACAATGATATAATCTCCAACATGTGTTAACTCAGCCTTTGTTTGCTTATAGGATATCACCAGTAGGCTTAGAAAATCAACTAAGATTCAACTGATTTTATGGTTGTGTGACACATGAAAAGAAGGGGGGGGGCATTGGTCAGATGGAAATGAGCCCCTCTGAATCTCACATTTTCCGTAATCTAAAGTCAGCCATTACATAGCCTTCACTCATGGATAGCACAAGTGAAACCCAGTTCATGAGACGGTATCCTTAGGTGTAAGAGGAACACTAAATTGTAGTAGGAAAATTTGTCCCTACTTTTTCAGAGAAGCAGCACCAAACCGACAAATATTCCCAGATGTTTCCAGTATAGACAAAACGGTCCAGATGTGAGTTTTGTGCACTTGAAAGCAGAGCAAGCCTCTCTCTCTCTCTCTCTCTCACACACACACACACACAGAGCGAGAGAGAGAGAGAGAGCGAGAGAGAGAGAGAGAGCGAGAGAGAGAGAGAGAGCGAGAGAGAGAGAGAGAGCGAGAGAGAGAGAGAGAGCGAGAGAGAGAGAGAGAGAGAGAGGTCTATAATCTTTCTATTAAGGTTTGGGTTTCTCTGCACTGCCATTTAACTTGAAAAGCAGCTTCACATCTCAGCTTCACATTGTTGCTTATCTATGAAACAGTGAATTCTTTGCTTCTTATCTTCAAGGAACTCAGATAAAGTTATCATACTTCCTTAAAGCTGCATACAATATTAGAAGTTTGAGGGAAGAGTTTAGCAGGAAAGGGATCATTTTAGAAAGCAGATTTGCATTGCTCTGTAACCTTTCAGCATGAGTGCATAAGCCATAATAATGTGTATCAAAAAGAAAATCTTGTAACAGTTCCTTTGAAAGGAGACCTTGACTTTGTTAAAGATGCAGCTGAGAACAAAATATATGCACAAAAAACAGAAAGACAGGGAGAGGAAAAATATTAAATGTTCTTCTTTTAACTTTACTTCTCTTTTAAATAATAGAATGCCACACTTTCTGAAATGTGATTTGATTTCAGATTAGATATAAAGCATCTCCTATACTTTACACAAATATATATGGCAATGCAAGTTGTATTAGTGGTATCCTAAGCATAAGTACACCCTTCTAAGTCCACAGACTTGAATGAACTTGGAAAAGTATAACTCTGCTTAAGATACATGTGACTTTTGCTGTACATGCCTTTTAGTTTTAGTACAGAGATGTACAGAAAAACAATAATTGTATGTTTCATTACACATTTCCCCCACTTTTCTAAATGGCATTTCACATTCCAACCCACTTCTTAAACCAACTCCACACCTTTAAAATCACCCAAATACATCTATGTATGGGATGTGTTATTATTTTATTATGGCAAATACTAATACAAACCAATCATTTCCTCACAATTCAAGTTTTTGCTGTATGAAAAAGAATTATAGACACTGTTTGACCTTGTCTGTTTCAGCTAATTGATTCCATATGAACAGTTGATACAGCTTCCCATCTGAGTGCCTGCCTGCCTATATATTTCATGACTTATTTGCACTCCTTAGAATTGGCTGGATGCATCTTTGGATTCAAATAGCACCCAGTTTGAACAATGATGCACACTAGAGCTGGATCATGGCCAATAAGTGCAACCTGTTTTATTTAGGGTTACAATAATTTTAGTTTGCTTAACAGGTTATGTAGTTTTTATGCTCCAGCTGGCTTTTAAATAGTCTGCTAATTGCTCCAGCACCCCAAATAAAGACACATGGGTTTAACTAGTTTATTAAACATAGCTGCTCTGCATAATTAAATATTAACTGTGCTAATATTTAATGGTGCAGGCCACACTAAGCAGCCTAGCCATGACTGCCTATCAGACCCTTGAACAAATGTACCTCCAACAACACCCACTGGAAGTAATTTGTTTATTGAAAGAAGTGCCTGTGTCAAGATGAGACCACTTGTGTCAGAACTAATTCAATTGGCACCAAAACCAGAGTTATACATGATTCAAACAAGTCCCCCCTCCCAGCGTCCCATCCAATCATTCTGTTCACACATCCAGCCTAAAAGAAGCACGCACCGTTACCTCTCCTTCCCCCACCTATCAACAGACACTATATTATCTACTACAAGCCAGCTAGTCAAGACAGTATCCAAGGTCATCAAAAATTCTTCCCAGATGGGAGGCTCTCTTAGGAATAGTTGCCCAGCACCTAAGTGAAGCACTTTCCCATACCACCACCCCACACACACCCAGCTCACTACCCTCTACACAAGATACAGGAAAAGACATAAAATACATGACAAACAAAAGCTCTCAAGTTTGACACTGCCTTTGTTTCCGAAAATCCACTCTGGATCCAAACTTGGCCAGTGGCTTTCGCTAGCCTTGTCCTGCACCTGTTCTTCTGAGAGGTGCCAAACCCCATCCCCGTTTCCTGATCCACCATAAAGCCAGTACCAGGTTTGGAAAGATATTGCTCAGCACCAAAGATGCTCCCTCCCAAGCCCCATCCCACTGTAAAGCCAATGGTGGCCAGTTCAGGACACACCCTCCATCACACCCAATGGCTCAGGGTGTTCGCTGCTGATCCCTACCAATCATGAGCAACCCTCCCTATCCCTGTAAAAACTAGTTATGGCCTAAACAGTCTATTACCATGCCTAATTTAGTTACATTCATCCCACCTCTCCTAAACATCACAAAGAAGATGAAAAGGCTTTCCCCACTGCCAGTGAAGGACAACCCCCCCCCCTGCAAACCTGCTTTGCCTCAGTTGGCATCTGGATACTTCCCCAATATTCGAGGGAGGATTAATGGGTCAACAGCAGGCTGGAAAAGCCTGCAAGAAAGAGGCAAGGCTTGACTATATAGCCCCTTCATTACGCCTTCCCATTGGGTGGCTGGCATTCAGCCAACCAATCACCCCCTTGTGCCTTATTTGAAGAGGAACTGGGGAAATTAATCCCCACCTTCACAGCCATGAATGTGTTGGTTTTTTTTGAAGTAACAAATGAATATTGTATTTCTTTCTCTATTTCAGCATATCCAGAGAGACAGTTTGGGTAACCATGTTCAAACTTCAGACACAATTTCACCCACAAACAGATTTTTCATGTAACAACTTTACCTGCCAGGGCTGAACTTTTGTATACTCAAATTTGCTTCTATCTGCCATTGATTTTGGCTTGGACAAGTATACAGCATCCAAAGTGTTGCCCTGCAAGGCACTTATTAGCATCATTAAGACTTGGACTATGCCAGTAGTGTGCAAAAAGGGACTGAACTGTGTAGTGATCCAAAGATGATGCCAGTTACACACAGAGAGAAGGAAGCCTTCCTGTGAGATGATGTACATATGGTTTCAGAAGTCACCTACCCTCCTACCTGCTGTAAGGTGGACCAGCTCCCTAGCCACATGAAGCACTGAAAGCCAGGCAGATGCCATGCCAAGGCAGAAGACCCAAGAACAAAGGATTCAAACTCCATGCTGAGTTTCCTTCTCTGCACGCAGGCAACATCCCCTTCCCTCCACCTAGCCTCACCTAGCTGAAATAGCTGCCATCAGACAATCAAAGAATGTCCATGACAATGACTGTGGCCGCATGAGTCATAATCCCGTCAGGTGCCACTGCCCAGACCAGTTTTTACTAGATCTAAATATTGACCACCCCCCTTAGACCCTTCCCTCTTGACCCCAGATCCAATCAGTGTATTTTTGGGGATGGACTGATAAGAGGTGTGCCAGGGGATGTGGCCAGCCTAGCCCACCCACCCCCATGTCACCTTATAAAAAAGGGCAACCTGCCATGCTCGGTCTCTCTCTCTTCTCTCCCTTCCTCCTATACCCACCCTAACTCCACGACTCTCGGTTTGCACAGCCAGAGTCTCTACGTGCCTCTGCCAGTTCAGGACACAACCCCATTACCCTATAGTCTCCTTTATTTTTCCAAGGATCGCTTCATCCCGCCGCGGACAGGTAAAGTATTGCCCCTCAACAATCATCCTGCTAATGCAAATGCACTATCATCTTCTAAGTTTTCTAGATCTGTGTAATTGCAAGTGTGTTTGAATTATTGTATGCTTGTGAGATATCTTCAGTAAACAAAACCATTTTATACTGAAGCTTGCCTTTCAGTCTATTTCTGGTGATCTGGGAAGAAGTGGGACCCCTGTATACACTGGTGCTTGCTCCCTTATTTGCCTAGTGCCTTGTCTAACTAATAATCAGAGGAAATTTGGCTAACAAAAGCATGTGCTATAGCAAAAATAGCATTATAAATACTGAAGCTCTGACCGTTCATTTGCATCTCAAGCATAAACCTAGACAGGCTGTCCAATGTTTCATTCCCTGTACAAATTTTGCACTTGTTGATGTTCTTAGTGGAAAGGCAACATTGGATGAATGTTTCTTTAAATGATTTGATGCTGTTTTATTATTTTATTCTGTTTTATTTTATAAGCTGCTTCAAGCAGCTTCTCTGGAAAGGTGGCATATACATTTTCTAATTAAATAGAGATGCCTACTTTTGTGTCATTTTCATGTGGTATCATTATACACCATTTCACCCAATTTTCTAACTAAAGTTGTCAAATCATTTGTTTCTTTTACAGTTTTTGTGCCATTTGTACACAACTGTACACAAATTGCCTGAATTTGATGGGAGAAATTTAGCATGAGGAAATAGAAGTATAAAGATTCACACAGGAAGAAGAATGTTTAATTCGCACAATAAAGAAGCAAAAAATGCAATGGAATTTTCAAGCTAAAACTGGGCTCGCAAAATTAGGTGATATCCATAGCTCTGTAACAAACTCTTTGCTCAGCTTTCTTAGGGGCATGCAGACAGAGAGGAAGAATAGTCATATAGGATGTACAACTTGTTCTTTTCAGTAATGAATATGACACAGAGTATTTCACCAGTTGTTTGGAATTCACCTTTCCCCTGTCTTTCAATGCTTTCCCACAAACCTTTTTTCAGTTTCTGAACAAAAGTTTTTTTTCAGTCTCTGTACATGTGAACAAAGCTTGTTCACTTTTTTGTTTTCATTTCTTTTTTAAAAAATTACTTAAAAAGAAAGGGAAAAGATGATGTTTGAGAAAGCATGAGGAAGTGTGTTGTATTTTGCCAGTGAAATAAGTAGAACCTGAGCTGAAGACAAATTTTACCATACAGAGTGCTTACAGATGGATAATAGGATATCTTGGTATTTGACAGGCTTTATTTTCTAATGTCTTTGCGACTGCATCAGAAAACCTTACTAGCCTAAACACTTTAGTTAATTAATTTATTAACACTTCACTATATTAATGAACATTGATCCTCTCAAGTTCCCAAGGAAATGTCAATCAACTTTAAGAAGCTCTTCAGGACGACCACTACATCAATGTTTAAGTCATTCTTAATGGCTACTCATCTTAACCATAATCAAATCTATTTGCTTCAGCCATCATTTATTCATTTTACAGATGTACTAAATCCTTCATGGAACCTTGCAAAGAAAAGTGTCAGAACCCATTAGTCAGTACAGCTTATGGGGTTAAAATTAACCTTCAGCACTGAATTTGATCTACTTGCTATACTTACGGTGGTCAGGACAACAAATAATTTAGCTTTCAGAAGCATCTTTTTGTCTTCCAGCAACCAGTCAGGCAATGAAGTTTTAAGTAGTATTTGTCAGTGCAGTTATAGTAGACACAGTCACCCTATTCTGCAGCTCTTCTGCCATACCATTTAAAGGGAGTAGCCCTGTTAACAAGTAACAGTGAACACACAGGAGTGTTTATGTTTGTAAGAAAGAGCCAATGCACATTCACTGTACAAATGAAACTGGAGACCAGTATCTGGATAATGTGCAGTTTCAATCACACATTCAGCTGCATAAATGTTGAATGTAACAGAATTACTCAACACACATATAAACAAAAATCAAGGGTACACTGTACACAGATTGTGTGTACATTCATTGTTACTTGGGAACAGGGCTACTTTGTCTCACAGGGCCTATTCTGCAGCCACCGTGGGGAGGGTGATCTCTAATGGCCTGCTTTCTCCAGCCTACACGCCTATCAGCTGCAGACCCATCCGCTCAGCCCCATCCCTGCAGGGGCCTGTGCCAGCCTTCTCTGACATGGTGGTAAGAGAAGGCTGACTGGCTTTTAGCAGCAGCCACAGAGTTCCACCCAGTTTTGGCAGTGGCCAAGGGTCACTTCCTGATGCTGAAAGGGCTGCAGCTGGCCTTGCAGGACTCACCAAAGTGGGTGAGGATGGCAGAAGACATGCTTTAACCTCAAAACAGCAATGCTGCTGTCAGCTCCCTCACACACAGCATGACCTCATCACTGGCTCAGAGGCTTGAAAAGAGGGGGCAATGGTAGGGCTCATAGCAGCAGCAGTGTCAGTTCCTCCTCACCTGCCAGCAGCACCACTGTCACCAATAGCAATGCTGCCTGGACCGATGCAGCTCCAGGCCATGCCTCCACAAAGGAGCAATGCTGCTGGAACTGCTGCAGCTCCTGGCCTCCCACATACACCAAGGGCAACTCTGCTGGGACCGCTGTGGCTCTCAGCCTCCCTCCCCACCCACACACCAAGGGCAACTGCCAGAACTGCCACTGTTCCTGGATACCCACTCACTCTTCCCACTGCCAAAAATGGAGTTAGGTGTCTGGGGGAGGATATAAACGCCGCAAATGTTTCTTTAATGTTTTCAGAATTATCTGAGTTTGCAGAATTATCTGTTGTCTTTCTCTTTGAGCTTGATCCGCAGGTTTAGATATTCACAAATGGGACCACACTTTTGTTATTAAAATATAAGATGATCATTCACATAAATTCACAGGAGTCTTGCACAAGCTTTTGTTCAACTTTTAGAACTTGATCTGTTCATGCTAGTGTGAAGGAGTTGTTTTTCTTGTTCCACATGGCATATTATTCTGAGCGGTCCCACATTAGTCAGAAACAGCTTTTCCAAGGAGCAGTTCATGTACAGATGGAAGGAAAAGGTGTCAGAAAAGATATGTGGAGATCTTGGAGGACATGTCACTTAAAACACACAGAGAGCATAGAAGAAAAAACAAATGCAAACTCAGTGGGCTAGATACAAGTATTATTTCTGAGTTTTTTTGCTCAGTAGCTTTCACTTTGCACTTCCTTAAATTAAAATTTGATTGCAATGTTGGTGTGCATTTACCCAGCCTGGAGAGAACTTGCTCGAGTTCTTCACAGTTTACTTTTCACTACCTGGAAGGATTTGATGTCTACCAGAAATGTGGCTACTTCATGGATCACTTCTGAATCCATATCAGTTAAGCTTCAGCCATATAGTTTCAATCTTATACAGATTCTTGAGATAACCCACAATTCATTTCTCTGTGAACAACAGTTCACAGAGTTCCTTTGGTCCTATTTTTAGACCTTTACTTTTATCTTTAACTACCACAAGCAGTACTTTCTCCTTATCTTGTGACTGCTTCACAAGAAAGCCCTTGACAAGGGACCCTATCAAAAGCTTTTGAGATATCCAAGCATATAACATCCTATCTTGCTTGCTTGTTCTGCATTCAAAGAATTCTAAAAGACTGGAGAGGAAGTACTTCTATTTGAAGCAGTCAGCTCTGACTCACGAAAACTCCGCTGGAATAAACGTTAGTCCTTAAGGTACCGCTGGACTTGTTTACAAAATTTTACTTACAAATTTAAAAAATCATTATTTACAAAATTTGCATCCTGCCTTTCTGCCTTTACAAGGGTTACCAAGGCAGCTAACAATTTTTTGTTTTTGTTTAGTTTGTTATTTGCAATGTATCTTTCAAAGTGGATTGCACATAGTGAGTCAGTATAATCAACAAAATGGGATATTCAGTAGGATTTTAAAAGCCTGGAACCACCAGAAAGAACTGGAGCATAGCATAAGTATTAACATGACACATTAAGTGGAACAGAAATCACAATAAGGTATACACAGCAGTATAGCCCATAGTCCACAGTCTCAATAATCTATTCAATAAGTCTGTGATCCATTTTGTACCGCGCAACCCTATTACCTGCACTGAAAAGCCCTCTTTGTATTAATTTCAAAAACTTACAAATTATTTACAATCTTTTTTACAAGAAAATAGAATTCACATTCTATGATAATAATCTACTACAAGTTGCCAACTCTACTACAAGTTGCCAACTCTACTTCATTTGTATATTAGTCATTAATTAAGTCTGATAGAAATTGGCACACCTAAATAAATATTTCAGCCTATCGAAATTACTTCAGTAAAAATGCAATTATAAACTCTATTTCCCATCATTTTCCTTATATCTATTTCAGTAATGTTTTGTTATATCTCCTTATGCTTATGATCATATGTTCTGTCTTATATTTCATTTTAAAATTTATATTACAAAATGAAGTGCAGTAAAGTAAAATAGAAAGAAAAAAAATAAATATATTACACCATTTCATTACTCTGCTATCTTAATATGTTAATATGTTTTACTATGATTATGTTCTTCTTCTTTAACTGGAGCTCTTCTAATCGGCACGGCATTCCCTCCCACCGGGACTCTGGAGCAGTTCCGAAGAGGACTCATAAAGTGAGTCTTGCCCATTGGGGAGGTGTGTGTGTGTGGGAGTGTCCCATTAGGAAGTGTCCCAGAAGGAAGAAGATCGAATAACGTCCCTCCACTGGGTGCTGTTAGGACAGTCCCCACCCCAGTATATATGTGTGGCCATAGGTAAGGGATAACGGTTAACTGTAAGCTGCTCAGAGACCCCCTGGGGGGTTCGAGCGGGGTAGCAAGTTGAAATAAATAAATAAAATTAGCCCTTCCCACATGCTCCTCTGCTCTTTGTATTCTGGACTACTTTACTTGGGGGAAAGATAGAAGGAAAAAGGGAGGGGGAAAGCTCTGTAACTACGATCTGTAGTTCTTTACAGTCCTGTGGTACCTTCCTCTTCTTCCAGTTACCAATTTTTAGCTTCCTAGCCCAAGTCCGATTTCAACGCCCTCAGAAGCTCCTCACCAGATGTTAGATCGTGGGCTGTGTATATGCGTTCTCAGTTTGTAACTGATATATGGCCAAGCGGAAGCCAGCGGTACCTGTAGTTCTTCTCTGCAAGCTTTTGTGCAATTGGGTGCATATTTTTCCTGGCATTTAGTATTTTAAAAGGAATATCTGGCTACAGCTGAACCAAAGTGTCATCGAGCTTCAGACCTCTGTTCATCCTAGCAATTACCAAAAGGTTCCGCTTAGTCTTTGTGTTTTAAGTTCTGCCACAGTATCAGGTATCAGTGCTGGCGAGCCCGTTCGGGGAGGATTTAAATGGTAAGCATTGTTTACCACTGGCCCCGGAATCTGTATAACTTCCTCTAGCCACTCAATTAAATCAACAATAAGGTCTTTGTTTAAATCATCATCATCAAGTTTATTGTATTAGCCATTGGCCATAACAAAGCATAAATACAAACGCAATCCTTATACATCACATTAAGTTATCCCTTCACTAACTTGCGCTGAATCCTAACCTTAATCTTATCTTTTTTGCCGCCAAAGCAAACAGGGACATTCTGCTGGTAACATATACGTCCATATCAGAGAGCAAAAAAACAACCAACTCCTGTTTTGAGAATCCATTGTGCAAAGATAAAATAGGGTATATAAATCTCTGCCTAAGTGATTCGTGCCATGAGCATCTCAGTAAATAGTGCTCAATATCATCCACTTCGCCCAAACCACATTGACAGATTCTTAAGGCAACAGGTAAACCCATAAAATGACCAACACAGACCATTGAAGGAATGGCATGGAATCTGAGGGCTGTAAATGCCCTTCTTAGGTCAGGATTGGTTAGTTTATCTAAATAGCCAGTCCTACAGTGATCTCTTTTAATGATCTTAAACAGAGGGGCTGTTCGGCAACTTGCCTTGTTTAAATCAAAGTTCAGGGAAATTCCACAAAATTTTACTTTGGTTTCCTGTGATTTAATTTCTAACAACATTAGCTTGCTTTTCGCCCATCCTTCAAAAGTTTTCAATTCAGCTATTTCTTTAGAGTTCTTTTGCGTACCAGCAGCCGCTGTCTCCACCTTTGCCTGTGCATCCAACTTATTAATAATAGGAGTGATGCTACTTCTTATCTCTCCTTTTAAGTCTTGTTTTAGGTCTGTAAGCATCTCCTGTAAATGCCTTTTAGTTAAGGAGTCTTCTCTTTTCCTTTTACTTGCCCAGGCTTCTTCTTCCTCCATTTCCAATGGGGGGGGGAGAGTCTTCGGCCGAAGAGTTTTGGTTTTCTTGCAGTGCTCTAGGCATCAGTTTGGAGGAGTTCTTGCCACCTTTTGGTCCCTTAGTTTTCTCCATATTTAAATTGTGTCCTTTTTTAAAAAAAAAAAATTCTTTTGTAGGAGCTCGATGCAGAGGCAATGTTGGGTGCAAATGCTGTTGTTCTGCGCCCCTTGAAAAGTTCAGTTTAGTGTAGCTTACAGAAGGCCAGGAGGGTGGGAACTTTTCTGACCTCAGGTAGGCCATTCCACAAGGCAGCAGTCAACCCCTCCAAACACATATCATTAAAACAATTGAAAGCAATTAAAATACATGCAAATAGCATGATGATGTATCCCCCTATGTGTTTTCCTGGATGACTCTGATTTTTTTTAAAAAAACATTTGTATTCCATAGCCTACTTTCCTAGCCTTAGTAACAAGACTGATTTTACTTATGTTGCAAAGTTTTGTTAAAAACATCAGTAATTTCACATCAGTTCTTATTAATATGAATGTCATCCAACATTGTAATTTAATAATTTATTTGTTACCTTACTCTTTATTACCCCTTTTTGACACAGCTCTTTAAATAACTCCCATAAAATAATAGTTAAAATGTAGGTTTATCACCAGTATCTTAGACAATAGGTAATTCTCCTCCCTGCAATGTCCTCCTCTCACATCAGGACTCGATTAATACCCTTTGTTATCTAAAGGTCCTCCTACATCTCCAGCTGGTCTCCTGCTCCAGATCAGAAGTATTTGTTGCTGGTTTTTTGCCTTTAGCATTTTAGTACCTCTTTCATGGATTGTCTTAGATTTATTTTGCTACAATTTGTATGTTTTATGCTCCTCCCAGGTGAACCTGGCATTTTAGCATCACATGTTCCCATTTATTCCAGAACAGATAATTTTCAGTAAAGGAAAATTTGTGATATTTATCTAAAAAACTTGAAAGAAGATACAATTATATCACAGATATAATTTACCAGCAATCCTACATTTCTGAAACTACTGAAATAATCTTTAAAGTTACTTCCCAATCCATAGTCAACAATATATGATGAACAGAAAGGAATGTCACCAACAATTCCTTCCTTCATTTCAATAATTAACAGTGAATTGTAATAATCTAACTGGTATTGTAGACAACCTTTTTGGTCCAAGTACTGAAAAAAATTGTCTACTTGGTGTGCCAGCAAACAAAACAGGGGAGGGGGAAGAGGAGGATAGTACTTGGGCAGGCATACCTATAGCATACCAAGACCCAATGGTGTTGCCAGCATCTCAGGGATTCACCTTGGAATTGCCTAATACTGTGGAGGCCTGGTAGAAGATAACAAACAAAACCATTTGTGTTGCTTTCTCCCACAAGACTAACCCCAATAGAGCTGCCAGTTCCTTAATTGCTTGGGCAGTGATCTGCCCCTGGATGCCAAGCACACCTGCCAGACATTGTCCACCTGTGTTCGAAAAGTTCATTATTGCTGCTTATGAGAATACACAATAATTGACTCGTTTCAAAGACCAATGAATAAACTGCCATTCACAAATAGCATCTATTTTTTGTGGGGGAGGGCACCTGACTTGCATTATACTTGAGAGTTCTACAATATTACTTTTATATTTTATCTAATGATCAATATTGTTTGTAATTTTATTTCTATAGAACTCATGTCTGCAATGTACACACACACACACAAAGAGATGCATACTTTTCTTGGTGTTGAGAGTTTAATAACTACAAATAAAGATTTCAAAAACTACTTTGGACTTGCCCAGAGATGTGGGCTTGCTCTGTGAGTTTTTTGCTTATTTTCTTTTAACAATGGTCTTCCTCTGTCCTCCATACCATAGCCTGTTTTTCTTAGCTAACCCACCATTCAAGTGGGCTGCCATTCAGCATCACTGATGCTGAGAACCAGAAATCCTAAACACCTTGGGAATGTAAAACTAGGTGTGTGGTTGTTTAGATCTCAATCAATATACTGATTCTGCCCCCACGCCTGTCTAGGAATGAGGGAAAAACTCCTATATGTTTACAATACATTAACAACAATACCCAGCTCTAGCACCTCCTCAGAGATGCACTCTTAAGGCTCAATGGTAGCGTGCAGCCAGCTAGGCACAAGGAGTTTAGCCTTGGAGTTCAGTTACCCATCAAGCAGACAGTATTTATAAACAAGAGTAAAGTTTATTTAGCACAGACTTGCATCAGACCACGAGAATTCTAAAATAAGAAAGACTAAGCAATGTTTTGCCTAACTACACAATAAGAAGCATATTTACCAACATCAGGCAGGGTCCAAGAGTCAGTATTGTCCATTGGGATAGTCCAAGTATCTTGAGAAACAAGAGTTTCATCTTTGCAAGCATGCAGCCATGTGCTCAGCTCCAAAGCAACTCTTTGTCTCTCCCAAAGAGCACATGACAGAGACAAAGCATTTCAGGGATAAGTCCACAGAGCAGCAGATAACAGGAACAGAAGCGAGAGAGAGAGAGCTCTCATAGGCTTTAAGCAGATATACTGCAATTGAGTCTTCAAATTAGCTCTGGCCAGGAGCCAATTGAAGGAGACCAGGGAGTGTCCAATGCTAGGGTTGTCATGGCTACAACTTCTGAATGGTCAGTGGTCTTGGAGGCCCCACCTGCAGTTGTGGTCTCCACCCCCACCCCAATTCTCATTGCGTATGTGCAGCTTCGAGCATGCTGGCCTAGCTTCCAACATATAAGTGTGAAGGTATGTGGTTTATGGCAGGCTATTGGCCAAATGGTCAGCCATCTGGCTTCAAGAGGAAATCAGAACAACAGGGCGTCAGCAAGATACATTCCAAGGGGGAAGCATGAAGCCTATAGAAATAATTTTTTCCATACATAGGTGTGTGGTTGTTTAGATCTCAATCAAGATACTGTGCTATATAATTTTAACTGTGACACACAAACATTATATATACATAAGGGTTGGACCCAAAGATCCCCTTCCTAAAGTAAGTAGTCTTCCACCATTGGAAAGAGTCTTCTCTCAGGAGCAGATGGTTTCCTCCAACAGAAAGATGTACCTCCAGGGTAGAAAGGCTCTTAAGGGAATCCTTGGATCCAAGACATAATCTACTAATCTAATGGGAATATTCCCATTTTCCTACACTGATAATAAAATATCCATGCATTGTAAAAATGAGTGATAGAGTACTTTTAAATCATAAACTATGCTATTTTCTATTTTTTTAAAACGATCAACTTTAGTGTATATATGACAATCCAAAGCATCTGAATGTTTCCAGTATAAATGCTGACAGAACATTTTGATTCTTATACCTCATAAATGGATCATGCCAAGGACTTCATTAGTACAGTAACACACACACACAAAAAGAATATACACTTTGTATGGTTTCCAAAACACCGTTCCAAAAACAACACAATATAAGCCTTGATAACCATGCCATTTGGGTAAAAAATACAGTCAAGATTAAAATTTCTTTCAAAGGAAAAAATTGTCTTTGTAACTCTCTGTAAACAGAATAACCACTTGATTTTACTTAGTTTTCCATTACAGTTACATTAGTGTACTACTACACTACATTTGTTACTGCTTAAGAAGAGTCTGCAGTGGCAAACAGAAAATGACAATGCAAATGAGCCGTCATACATTCCCCTTGTGTACAATCAGTATAATATGATACTTTCTTTGTTGTTTTTAAGACCATACAGCATAAATGACACATTGCAAATAAGTAACCTTGGGAATATGTTTGAAAAGGATGATCCAGCCAGCTTTTTCACTCAGTCTCACCAAATGCCCCTGTTTATTTCAGACCCCATCCCACATGACTTCTTTTTTAATGCTGGTCCAATGATCCCTTTTTTTCAACATGGAAATTAAATGATAGGTGGAAATCACAATTGTTAGTAGTCTTTAAATGAAAATTAGACAAATTCCATCACATTAATGTTTAGGTTCATCAGTGTGCTAGCTACAAAAGATTCCATGTCCAGAAGCCTTTGGATACCAGTGCCAAGGATAACCACAGTGGGAGTTTTGGGCCTCTGCTTGCAGGCCTTCCAAGGGGATCTGGTTAGCTACTGTATGAAGCAGGATGCTAGACCAGATGGACCACTGACCTGATCCAGCATGGCTGATTTTACTTTTTTGTGTTCTAAATACCTTACAGATATTTGCTATCTACTCCTGTTTTTACATAAAACTGATTTTTCTTCTCAGTGAAATGTAATTTTAAAGGAACATAAAACTTATAGACCAATATATTTTATATTTATTTTTATTTTTAATTGTTTGAATGATAAGCTCAAAATTAGCAGATAATTTGTAATGGCAATCCTTGATTCACCACAAATGTAATGATCATTTTGTAATTGTTTTCATTCATGCTTTACCAAGTACAGCATTATATTTTATAGACCAATATAGATACACAAATGTATAACAATCCAAAAACAAGTTTTCAAAGTTCATCATCAATAACAATAATTTTAATCAACCAGCCACGAAAGACAATGTAATCTCTCTTCTAACCATATTTCTGCTTATCTGTTTTCCTCACCCTCTCATGTTTATTTCCTTTTTAAAAAAACACTTTAGTATTTATTCCTCTTGATGGATGTTCAGTGAAGTAAGTTCAATATGATTTATGCAAAGGATAAAAGCTCCTCACAGTTGTAAGGCATTGAATGTTCAGCAATTTGAGGGAGGGGGGGGAATGCTGGCATGCACCAAATATATTTTTTAAATGATGTTACTGTTGACTTGCCTTTCAGTCCATTGGGATGTAACAAACACTTAAAAGCTCACAGATGAACAAATCTGAACCCACCAGGGATCATACCACAGCAAAGATGGCAGCAAATATGGAACATCTTTCATATTTTAATGTAGGTTGTTTTAAGAACACCTATTGCAGCAATGCATACATGACATGCACACTGTTTTTAAGCATACATTTACAAAGAGAGTGCCTGAAGAGAAACCAGCTTGAACTGAGTTATTAATAAACTGTAAATTAGTGGTTTTTCGGTTTTGCAGATTCCCTCCCTGCCTTTCTGTGCTGTAACTAATCAACAGGTAGTTTACAGGTTTTATTTCACATAAGAAGCTGCCTGGTTTTGAAAGCCACTAAACTCCCTTTCTGTCAAAACTGCTGTTACATTTAGCCGAGTCACAAAGAGATTATAAGTGTATTGATCTGTTCATAACCATTTGGGCAGAAAGACAGTTCTATAAAGAGGACCTGCAGCCTTCTACTTCTCAGTGATGCTGTCATGAACAGTTTAAACGGCATGAGACAGAAAACTATATATATATATTTTTTTAAAAAGGAACCTATTCATTGTACTTTACTGTGGTTGCCAGAATGGAATGATCTAAATTGTTTAACTGAAAATATTCCACTTATCTGTGCAGCTAAGGATTTCCAGTTATGTAGAACCCTATCTATCTCTCATAGGGTTGTCAACCTCCGGTGGGGGGGTGGAGTTCTCCCAGAATTAGAACTGAATTCCAGAGGAAATAGCAGCTTGGAGCATGGAGGGTAAGGCATATTATCTCTGCTGATCTTCCTTCCTCCCCCTAGCTCCACCCTCCCCAGGCACTGCACTCAAATCCCCATAAATTTCCCAAGCCAGAGCTGGCAACCCTAATACCTCCAAGCAAACTTTTTCTCACTGGTGAATGTACTTAGTTCACATACACAGAAATGGAAAACAACTCTTTGTCTAGCAAGATAAAAAAGAAAATAACTTATTGCTCTATCTTTCACCTCAAACTCACCTATGTTTACTCAAAATAAGCCCCACTGACATCAACAGGATTTTATTCAATGTAAATACATTGAGAGCACAATCCTCAAAGTTGCCTCTGCCCCAGGAGCCGGCCACCAACTGACTTGTGCGGTGTTGCTAGTCCACTTCCTAAAGGGTTCCATGGATGCCAGGAGGCAGGCAAAAGAGACAGGAGCAAAGTCATATAGGCCACAACCACATCAGCATCCCCAGCAACCATGCTGCTGCAGCCTGAACAGATCACAGGGTGTGGCGGCAGGGTCTGACAGATGGGGCGGAAAGCATCAGTTACAGAACAGCAAGAATGGGGACTCGAATCTGCACACAACACAGCCAAGGGGACATGGAGCATGGGGCCATTCTTGTGGCACAGACCCCCACCCCCTTAAAGGTAGATGGCTCCATGCCACAGGAACAGGGCAGCATACAAATCAAACAACCACAAAAGTGAGGTTAAGCATAACTCTAATAGTAACTGCCAATGGCGTTCCGGATATGCTTCAAGGTGCTGGTTATGACCTTTAAAGCCCTAAATGGTCTGGGGCCTGTCTACCTGAGAGACCGCGTTTCCCCGTACATTCCCCCAAGAGCACTGAGATCCGAGTCACAGAATTACTTGGTCCCCCCTGGCCCTAGGGACGCAAAGTTAACATAGACAAGAACTAGGGCATTTTCCCTAGCTGCACCAGTACTGTGGAATCAGCTCCCAAATAAAATTCGAGCTCTGCGGGATCTTCACCAATTCCATAGAGCTGTTCCGGCAAGTGTTTTAATAGCCCAGACCACACTGACTGTTCTAGCACTTTATAACAGATGGCCGCCACATCTTAATTGTAATTTTAATCCTAATAAGCTATAATATTTGGTTATTTTATTGATCGTCCTGTTTTAGATGTGATATTGTATTAATTGTTATACTGGTTTTTAAACTACTGTAAGCCGCCCTGAGCCACCTCGGCGGGAGGGCGGGGTAAAAGTCTAATTAATAAATAAATAAATAACTCTTCAACATTTCAGGCAGAAGCTCTACTTAACTGGATTTTAAAAATGACTTGTGAATGATAGCACTTTTAAAAGCTTCAAATGCTGTACAAACAGATTAAAGGACTGTGAAGGGCTAATTCTTCACAGAAACAGAGATCTTTGAGTGACAGGCTGCTTCAAACAATCTGATTGATTAGCATCAGCTGAACAGAGAAAGAATTAAGAGCTGCATGCTGAGGTGACAGTCAGATTACTGCCTTGATGGACGTGAGTGTGATTTCAGCCTTAGCTGAGAGCAGTTTAACACAGACAGGAGAACTAGGGGGAAATTGGCAAGGAAGGTTGGGAACTGGGTGAAGACTCCCATTTGGGCCAAGGAAAGGGGCTAGATCTTCTAGAGAGAGAAGAAAATTCCCTACCCAGTTTAAAAGGGTGTTAGCTCTGGTCTGGTGTGGTTAGGAACTGCCTTTAGGGACCTTAAAAGTCAGTTAAAAACTCAAGACAAGTACTGGTGTTTCAAGAGAAGGGGTTTGGGTACTAGAAAGCGTGTACCAGCCTTCTGGAAATCAAAGAAAGTATACTGGAGCAATGGGGAAGACACTGGAACAAAAGCCTCTCAACATAAGGATTTAAGTCACTGTGAAAATCTGAAGAAACTCTCATTAGCCAGAAACATAAGAACTAAAGTCTGTGCATGTACTGGTTTTACCCCAGAAATGTCAACCCTTCATTTTACTTGACATTTCCCCTCTATATTAAATAAAATATTTTGTTATTTTTGAACTTCAAAATGCTTTGAGTGCCATTTAAGTTACTTAAGTTAAAGGGCGATCCCGACCCCTAGAGTTCCTGGGCTGAGCCAGCAGTAAAATATCATGCTCAACTGGGTGGGACAGCCACAGTTCTTCAGGAAAGAAGAAAACACATTACTAGGGTGGCATTACTAGTAAAGGGAAAGAACGACAGGGGGAAAATCTTGCCTCTGAAGGAGGGAAGAAGATGGGGCTGTCATAACTGTATTGTTTAAAAATATTTTTTCTTACATACACAAACCTTGCCTTCAGCTACACATGGAAAATCCTTGTGCTTTGGCAGCAGCTTCTGTCAAAGCACTGTGTTTTTTTTAAAAAAAACAGGTTTTGGTGCACACAATATGCCACATATCTTTATCTCATCACATGCACTTTCACACACACTAAACAACACACTTCCAATCCACTTTCAATGCACTCTGCAACTGGACTTTACCATAGGTAAAGGTAAAGGTTTCCCTTGCTCGAAAGCCAGTCGAATCCGACTCTAGGGATGCAGTGCTCATCTCTGTTTCCAAGCTGAAGAGCCAGCACTGTCCAAAGACATTTCTGTGGCCAGCATGACTAGATGCCAAGGCACATGGAACGCTGTTACCTTCCCACCAAAGTGGTACCTATTTATGTATTTGCAATTTCTTGCTTTCGAACTGCTAGGTTGGCAGGAGCTGGGACCAGAGATGGGAGCTCACTCTGTTATGCAGTACTTGGGATTGAAACTGCATTATTTAGCATGTGTGAAAGCGCATTTAGTTGGTGATGCCAGCAGATGCAAATAGAGTGCATGAAGCTGTCCAGTCTTCAACGTGTCTGTTAATCCATGTTCATTATGGTTAATAATAGGCTGTATGGGGGAAAGGTGGCCTGAAACCTTAAAATAATTCAAAGCTCCTTGAAGGAAATATTTCTGTTTTCACTGAAGTAGTTGTAGACCTTAGTATTAAAAAAAAAATCTGTTTCCATTCTAACCTTTTGTCCAAGGTGATAGAGCTGGTAGTGACAGGGCAGCTTCAGGCTACCCTGGATGAAATGGATCTTCGGGCTCTATCTCAGCATAGCTTCTTTTGGTTCTGAGTCAGCATTGAACTCCATAGTCTGCTATCAACTCTTAAGGCTTCCATTTTATGCCCCCACCCCCATACTGTCAACACCTATGCAAAATTAGTGAGACAGGCTGATAAATGATACAGAAAGGTATCATCTTTTTTGCTGTACCATGATTGTAGATTGCCAAATTACCACTCAATTGAATTTTGCATTTGTTGTCGTGCAATGTCAGGGGAGCAACTTCCCATAGTTTTCTGTAATTGCCCAGTGCTGAAAACTGTATGCATTGATCCTCGGCCACATGCCTGCTGTTTGGAAGATGGATCAAGTGACCCCCTTTGTAAAGATTTTAATATCACTGGAAATGGTTTTTCCCATACTATCACAGATGCCAATATCACATGACAATCGCTATTCCTAAAATAGAGTCAGACAGTTTATAAATCTGGCAATATTTATTTCATTTACAAATTTGCCACAAGCAAAGCATACGGCAGTCTAGAGGTTTCATAAATATATTCTAAAAAGATGCTTGGATACTGTATTTAATCATCCCCAAGCCTGGTGTCTGGCAGACTACCAACTAATGTGCTGCTGCCAGCAATGCCACAAGGCTATGAAATCACTGATCCCGTCTAACAGGACATACAACCACGTCTCTTGCTTTGGCAATTCAAAGATTAAAAGGAACAAAAATTTCCTATATGGAGGCAGAGCATTACTTATTTATGCATACAGTTGTGCATGATTATAGTATAGCTTTTCCTTTTACATTCATCTGTGCGGTATTCATGCCAGACAGACAGGAAACAGCAAGACAGATTGTTTCAAAGTTGTACCAGTAACTGATTATAATGTGTTTACTATGGAGGCTTTTAACCCTAAGGGCTATAATTTAGTACTACATTCAGAAAGTTAAGTAATGTACCATTCCACCTCCTCATTATAAGGTATGCATTCTCTCTCTCTCTCTTTCTCTCTCTGATGTATTGGTGAAACTTTTCCATGTGCTTCTAGTTAAGTCATTTGCTATCAACAAATCTAATGAGCAAAAAGGTGGAAGGATTTTTGTTGTCAGCGTCATCTTTACTATCACCTCTAGAATGTATTGAGGGAGTATAAACTTTTTGCACACACAAGATTCTTCCCCCCTGTACTATCTATTGTGCACTATATAAAAACTTGTGAGCTGGTTTTCCTGGAAGGGAGAACCATGGTGGAGTGGTGAACCTGAGCTCCTTGATTCCCTCTTACCCAGAAATCTTTAGTATATAATACATGTCTTCTTGGAGCTGCGGTGGCTCAAGTGGTTAAGACACTGAACTGCAGGCTGTGGAAGGTCAGTAGTTCAGCAGTTCGAGTCCCAGGTGTGCCGCATGATGGAGTGAGCTCCCGTCTCTAGTTCCAGCTCCTGCCAACCTAGCAGTTCGAAAGCAAGAAATTGCAAGTAGATAAATAGGTACCACTTCAGTGGGAAGGTAACAGCGTTCCATGCGCCTTGGTGTTTAGTCATGCTGGCCACATGACCACGGAAATGTCTTCGGACAGCGCTGGCTCTTCGGCTTTGAAACAGAGATGAACACCGCAACCCTAGAGTCGGATTTGACTGGCTTTCAAGCAAGGGAACCTTTACCTTTACCTTTACATATCTTCTACTGAGCTACGGAATCTCTCCTTTAACCCTCTGCTGTCATTCCTAAGAGCACAGGAAATGTAGTACAACTGGGGAAGACCAAGATACCTTTGCAGTATTTTACAACCAATTGGTTGTCTTTATTCCCCTCTTACGCATACCCAAGGAAGCTTGTGATAAATTACTCAACCAGTAAATGATCACAAGCCACCTCTCAGGTCACCACTAGATGCTGTCTGTGAACTGCAGATGTGAAAGCACTGTATATGTGGATGTGTGGTCATAATATGAAGAGGAACATGAGAATGGAGAGGATATGTGTGAATGAATACATGCTCACAGTGACAAGCATGAAACATATAGGTACTCATCAGTATACCTGGACATACTGCCATGTCTTATTTGGGTCACAGTCTTACATAGTCTGAAGGAAGCATTATGTCTTTATTTACCAAGAAAACTGGAAGATTTCATTTTACTTGTATTTTGCTGTACAGAATTATAACTTTGCTATTGTACCTATCAAATTGATATTCATTGAAACTTTTATGCTTTTACTGAGAACACTGGCTGAAATATTATTAATATGTATGTACAATACATACACATAATTGAATGATGGGATGAAAACCTTCACTGGAAGTACAATTTGGCACTAAAGCAAGACAATGTTTTGGGGAAATTTTAATTGTGCGACATTGTAAATGTTTTCGTTTTGATTTGACACTTTTAGAGGAGCTAAGTGTTGTTGAAATATTTATGAACTATCAATAAGGTGCTTAGCTCTTGAGATTGATATTTGATTCTTCTATGCAAGCATGCAATGTTTCAGTCCAAGCTGTTCTTCCTTCTGAACACTAAAAATAAGAAAATATGAAAGGGTTGTTTCCAGAATGATTTCATTTTCATTTCCCAAGACGGCAAATATTTAAGAAATGATCCCAAACCTTATGCATAGAAAGCCTCCCCATTCTTTTCTATTAAAGGGAAATATTCCATCAGTCTAGTCCAACTGGCAGTGAACGAATGCAGAAGCTGGCTTCTGTCTCTGTGTATATCTCTAGTTGGATGATAAGTCATACAGACTGTTTCTGATAATACAATATGTCAGGCATCAGCTGAAGCTGAACATGTGTAGATATAGACCCTTCTCAGATCATTGGTGATGGCACCAATCAAATGTCTGAGATGACTCCTTCAGCAAATACTGATGGGTATGGGCCCCCTATGAAGTTGTTACTCTAACCAAAGCTTCCCAAAGAAACATGCTTGACTACAACCACCATATTGATTTAAGTTCACTGTTTCTTATTCTTTAGCTACACATAAAGATGTTGCCATTGTTATGTTTGCTAGCATTTAAAGATAACATTGTGAGAAAGAATCCTTGCATAAAGTTGGGGTGAACTGGACTGGTAAAAAAGGTAACAGAATGTATTCTTGCAAGCTGGATTTTGTTGTACTTTGAATATGCTCTAACTAGCATAAGAAAGAAAATAAGTATAAATACAACAGTCGTGACAGTCTGACCCACAAATCAAGCAGTCACCAAGACTTGCAAAGAAAAAGCTTCCCGTGTATTACAATCTAAAGCACTACAACATCATTAATGAATCATAAGAAAATCCTTGTGCAAAGGTACATAATCAACGTCGTCTCCGGATTATATAACAACGTTTCAAAATTGGATCTTGCTCAGGAGATATTAGAGTAGTACAAAAGCTCTCTGTTTCATAAAGTGCTTGACAACAAGTCATAAGGAATACTACATTCAGATAGGATGCTGATCTCAGGCTCAAATATGCTGCTGAGCTTCTAATGGATCCTGGGCGTCTCCTTCTGAAGGAGACGCCCGGGATCCATTAGAAGCTTAGCAGCATATTTGAATGTAGTATTCCTTATAACCTGTTGTCAAGCACTTTATGAAATAGAGAGCTTTTGTACTACTTTGTATGGTGCCCTGGCACTCAGTGTCAATTTGCTGTGACAACCTCAGCAGGGTATAATAACACTGAGTCCCCCATTTTCTCCAGAGGAACTGATCTCTGCTACCTAAAGAACAGTTGTAATTTTGAGTGATCTCCAGCCCTCACCTGGAGATTGGCAATGATGGTTCCCCAGAAGGGAATAGTTGGTTTGGAGGGTGGAGTCTATGGCTTTGTACCTGTCCGAGGTCCCATGCCTCCTGAAACCTCACCCTCTCCAGGCTCCATCCCTCACATCTCCAGGAATTTCCCACCTGGAGTTGGCAATCCTTCCCAGCCAACCATCAACCTACCTTTATTTTCCCCTCACTCTTCAGCTTTCCACCCCCCACACACCTGCAGCTTCTCCCATGCTCTGAAGCCCTGACTGCTATGTCACATTGGCTGTCATACGGGGGCCACCTCAGCAGCATATAAGGATACAGAGCCCACCATTTTTTCCAGGGGAACTGATCTCTGCCATCTGGAAAGCAGTTGTAATTCTGAGTGATCTCCAGTCCTTACCTGGAGACTGGACACATTTTACCTCAGAACAGCAAACTGTTTAGAATGTTAGAGGCAAAAGCCAATCAAGTCGCATATGCAAATGACCTCTTTGTTCCGAGGCAAAGGCCAATGAGGCTGCATATGCAAATGGCCTCTGTGTTCTGACTGGCTATGGGGGGGAGAGGAACAGCAAAGTGTTTAGAATGTTGGAGGCGAGACTCAAGCAATGCAGCCAGTGGATAGGGACAGATTCTGAGTGACACACCAGGGCGCCAACCAATTCCTGAGCGTGTGGAATGTTCTAGAGAAGTGCCACCACCATTCAGCTTTTATATATAAGGGAGATTGGGTCCTGTTTGTCCATATTTATCTTCTAACTAGCATAAGAACATAAAGTATACACTGGAGAATAACTATAAACCTGAAAATGTATGGCACATTTAATAAGAATGAGGAAATGCCCCCGGTTGTGTTGTTGTTGTTGTTTTAAATCTAAGGGTTTTACTCTGAATCATGCACTGAATTTTAGAGAAATTTTGAGCAGAAGAACCAACAAATTAAAGACTGAATGCTTCACCATTTCCTCGCTATCACAGAGAGGGGAAAAATTAAGTCCCAAGGAGGCATACTTCCACAGCTCAAAGAATTGGGGTCCTGGGGAAAGTGCACCCAAATGTTGCAAATCCTTTCAAAACTAGCCAATTGCTTGTAAAAAAATTAAAACAAAACCCAACCTTAAACTACAATAGCTTAGTAAAAGGGTAAGTTAGATGGGGCTTTAATTTTTTCATGTTCTGTGGCCCTGAAAAGTGTAATTGTGCAGTCTCACAACACAGAAACAAAAGGAAATGCCTTCAAAATTAGAAAATGTAAAAATGACTTTTCAGTACACAAAGGGGAAATTTAAAGGGTTTCTTCCTAAGGGTTGTTTTGGTTTTTTTTTTTCTTTTTGAGGGTGGGGAGTTTAGTTTGCATCACATTCAGGTTGCAGAAATTTTTTCCAGTGTGTGTGGTAAGAACAAAAACACCAAAATGTGTGAGCCCCTCTCGGACTGCTCATCAGATCTCTTACAGGTCACGCTTCAATCTAAGGAGCAGTCCAATAAGGGCAAATAAGATCTGATTGCAAAATCCACCATAATATGATTTCCTAATCATCCCTAATATATCCATACTTGCCCAAGAAAAACTGTTTACAAACTGTAAGTATATCTAAGTAGCACTCTTAATTGGAACTGACACACTGTAGCCAAAAAGCCAAATTAAAATGAATACTCACATTGAGTGAAATATAGCTGGTTTGTGCAATGATGTAGCTTGAGTTCCATCTGTGGCATTGGGCTAGCCTAAATTGGCAGAATGCTGTGTGGTAGAATGATAAGCACTGACACAGCAGACACCAGAAGTTTTAGAGGTCAGCCTTAGTTTGGATAAACCTTTAAAATATGGATGTTTATCCAGAGCTCGCTAAAACCTCTTGAGTCAGCGAAAATTTGGCAGGAAATCTCAGTCCGATTCCAGTTCTGGCTGGTGACCAGAAGAACAGATGCATGCAGAACTGACAAGTGTGACATACTGTGGGAGAGGGGGAAAGCAAAGAGTTCAGAACTGACAAAGACAGTAGTGCTGGAAAGGAAAATGTTGGATGGGGGTAATGGTGCAACAACTTTTGGTCACTAGGACAGCTTTTCCATGTGTGATTGTCTCCAGCCCTGTGCCACACAGCATGACAGGACATGTGTGCGACACGCAACAGCAATTATTTCCACCACCTATACTTGGAGCACCACATTACCTGAAGGACTAGCTAGAGTGAGCAAACTATAATGACTTTACAACTCAGGTAAAGGAGAGCAGGGACAATGCTTATTATTTTTAAGTGTTACTTACAGTGCAGCCCTAAGGAAAGGGACATCCTGCAAAGCCCATCGGAATAAATAGGATTGCATGATAGGATTGCACTGTGCATCACCGTGAATCAGTGGTAGCCAGAAACTTTTGTAATTAGTTGAGTTTCCACATTCAGCTTGCAAAAAGGAATTCAAATTGCTCATGTCTTTCAAATTTCAATGCCAAACCGTGCTTTGGTGGGACATGGGCCCATAATGATGTTACTGTCATTGAGAGGAATGTTGCTGTGGCCTGGCTGCTCCTACTCTGCTCTAGTAAGATTTTGGTGGAATAGATAATGTGGGAGAGGCCAACAATATGATTTATTCACACACCAGGTTGCTGCACCTGGGTGGCCAGTGAAAATGCCATGGAAACAACAGCACCACCAGAGGGAAGAGCTATTGTCCAGTGAGTGGGCACATGCTTTGCTTACAGGTAGACCCATGCTCCATCCCTGGAATCCTCACTTAAAGAATTTTGGGTAGCAGAACTGGAACTGACATACTGTAGCAAAAAAATCAAATTAAAATAGACATTAACATTGAATGTCTGTGCAACAAAGTAGCTGAAGAGCCACTGCCAATCAGCGTAAATAATGCTGTGCTAGGTGGACCAATGGTTTGACTCAGTGTAAGGCAAGATCACACATTCACGTCATTTATCTTTATTGTATTTCAGGCCTTCCCTCCAAGTTTCTCATGGTGGCATACATAATCATCCTTTGTCCATTCCTCCCATTGTTTCCTCACAACAACCCTGTGAGGTAATCTATGGCAAGAGAGAATGACTGGCCCAAGATCACCCAGTGAGCATTATGGCCAAGTGAAGACTTGAACCCAGGTCTCCTGATATTAGATTCCAGGATGTACCTTGATGACTTACTGCAAAAAGCAGGCATGCTGAAAACTACCACTATAACATGTTAGCCAGGCAAACATATTTTCTTCAGACTTTTTCAATTACAAGATGATTTTCTGATGTTCCCCAGTAAACTTTGTTTTAAGCATAGTACTGTGCTGAACAACTCTGCACCTTCATATTATTCACTTAGCTTCCATGAGCTAGATGGTCTCATTTATCAGAAAACAGGCAGTATCCCTCAGATCAGGGTCACATAATTAAATCAATCCAGTGGTGTAATCCCTGACTCACTTGCTGTTCATTCCCTTACACAGTTAAAGACATCCTTTGAAAGTTGCCCAGAATGCATTTCCTGCTCTTTGCACCTGTGGAATCAGCAGCATCTCTTTGAGAACTGATTGCAAAAAAACCCTGATCACAAAGACTCGAGGAGATACTGAATCACACAAAAGCATAAGTCTCAACTTAAAAATCTCAAACTGATCCCCCCCCCCCAACACACCTGTGCCTTTAAAACACATGGTGGCGGTGTTAGGTGGAGTGGAAGCAGCAGTAGCACGAAAATATAATCATGTGAGAACCCACTTGTGATATCTGAATTAATTCAGGTGCATCTGAACACATATTGAACTATGAACTCCCTACTCGGAACTGACAAGGAAGATATGAATTAACCCACCAGGTGTTCAAGCATAACTTGAGGAAAGTGAGGCCTATAGATAGCTAACACTCCATCCACTTTCATTTGGTATAAGAAAGAAAGCCTGTTTGATTTGGACAAACTGATTAATTGTGCACGAGTAAGAATTTTGTTTCTTACTCTGTTGCCATGTTATGGGGGTGCAGTGGATATAACTTATGTTTCCTTGCTAGGATGTCAAATGCCTAGGGTTGCCAAGTCTATTTATCCTGGCGGCGGGGGAGCCTCGCCGGGCTCTGGGAGCCGAAGGTGGACGTGTGCGTGCATGCGCCGCCAGCACGTCACCAGAAGTGATGCGCGTCGATCACGTTGAGGGCGTGGCCCCAATCGTTGGAGGGAAAACCCTTCAACAATCGGGGCCACGCCCCCAGCGTGATCGACGTGGGAGTTCCCCCCAGGGCCCGATTTTGTGGCGGCGGAAATCAGGCATCCAAAGCGGGGGTTTACCCGCCTCCCGCCCCCACTTGGCAGCCCTACAAATGCCTTCAAAACATTTGAAAGTATTCATGTTGCATAAAGCATCAGTCATGGCAGACTCATGCAAGAGCAATTATTTTTAAAAGAATTGTATAAAGGGCAAATAATTCATTCAAAAGATTCAAAAGTTCATTGATGCCATGACCACGACCTGCACTTGCTGCCCACTTGTTCCAGGCTGAATTCAAAGTACCCCTAAGTCCATAAAAGGTTAGGACTGGGGTATTAGAAGGACCACCTCTTCCCATGCTATCCAACATGCCAGTTAGATCCTCTTCACAAGCTCTGCCTTCTGTGTCCCTGCCCACAGAGATGAGGGGATGGTGACCAGAGTCAGGGCTTTTTCAGTAGTAGCACCTTACCTATGGAATCAACTGTACTCTCTTTCAGAAGCCAGGCTAAAGTATTCCTTTTTACCTAGGCATTTCATTAGTGGTTGATATTTTAAAATGTTTTACAGTCTGCTGCATCCTGTTTTATAAGAGCGCCTTTAAACTTTTAGATGTTTTATCCTGTACTATATCTGGTTTTAATGCTGCATTAAAAGTTTGTCAATTTAATCTGGTGCTTGTATCATACTGTATTTACTAAAATGCAAGACTATGGGTTTTTCCAGGGATGTTACCCTAAATTTGCATGCAGGTTACAGTTATGTCCAGCAGGAGTGTGTATGTGTATATAGCATTTTTAAGGGCATTATCTTACATTCAAGCTTGTCTTCCTTTGAGGAAATATGGTATTTTACCTGTAAGCAGAGTCAAGCAAGTTTCCTGGGGAAGTAGCATAGAAAAATTCTAAACATATAATGAACAAGTGGGGGCCTGTGAGACTTGGGGGGGGGGATCCCATCCCTCCCTGTTCACTTGCTGAGCTGAGTGTAGCCTCCTGGATGTCCAGCAGCTGCTGCCAGGCCCAGCATAGAACCCTGGTCAGTTTGTCAGCCATTGCCAGTCCTGGCATGGCCCCCACCCTCTCCCTGTGCTGCACCTTTGCCACAGGGCCCAGTGCGGCTCCTGGGTTGTGTGGCCACTGCTAGGTCCACTGCGGAGATATTTGTTGGTTTGCTGCTGCCGCCAGGCCTGGCATGGCCCCTGGGTTATTTGGCAGGAGCCACCAGGCCTGGCACAGCCTCCGTGCTCCCCATGTATTTTTTTAGATTTCACATTTTTCTGCAAACCTACAGCCCTTTCCAGGTTTGTAGAAAGATCATTCTTTCCCGTTCACAGCTCCAGTCACTGGATTTAAATATCCAAAGATATCCTAACTTCATCATTAGAATATAAGATAATGCAAGACTTTTTTTAATGGTCTTTAATCGTTAGTTTTCATGAGACAATGTGATTGTAAAATATTGTGGAAATTATTTTTCCCTTCGAATTCAGGTAAATACACAGAACATATTTTTAAAGATGGGGGAAGGGAGAGGCACTTAATCTATATAGTCAAAGGAATATAGCAGAGATCAAGACCAGATATTCTTGTAAGGATTAAGGATTAACAGTATTATAACTAAAACACTGTAAAAAAGCATTCCATGCTCCATTAAACTTATCTAAGGCATTTCTTTACATATATGTCACTCATTCCTTAAATATTAAGTCTGGAAGTTCTATGATGCCGTCTTCAGTATTTGGAGCATGCAAGATTGCCAGGCTTTTAGAGTCAGCTGTTGAACTACCAGGACTACCTTTCCAATCTATCCTATCCATTACATGTTTAAAGTCCACATGACGGGTATATATCCAATTATTAAATGAATACAAAAATTTCTAAACATTTTGTGGAGTCCCACTGTCAGGAAGCTGGCCAACGTAGCCTGGTGCCATACAGTTTAGCATCTCACCCACCTGCATATGGACTGGAGGTTGGGTTTTTTTGGCAGCTGGCAGCTGGCATTGGTCATGACATGGATGTACCAGTTCAGTCAAGAGCCATTGCTTTTTACAGACTCAATGGGTGCCCAGGACTGCTGACAGCCACCATGGACCATTGACAAAGATTCCATCTGGGGCCCCCCATATGACCCTGATCCAAACCAAATATTAAAACAAAACAAATAACTCCACTGGCACTTACCATTGGATCTGTAATAATAAAAGTATCTGCATGTCCATCTGTCTGTCCATTTGTGGCAGGCATAGGTTATCAGAAAATAAAGCTAGGAGTCTCAAAATTGGCCACCAGCTTCACGATGATCATGGGAGTTCCAGGGCCAAAAATGAAAGGAACTGGAATATTCTGGTCCAGGTTATCTCCGTACTCCCCCATGCTATTTGCAATGGCAGCTAAGCTTGTGTAGTGGTTCAAGAGTTGGACCTGGGAAACCCACTCTGCCATGAAAGTTTCCTGGGTGACCTTGGGCTCATCACACCCTCTCAGCCTAACCTACTTCATAAGGTTGTCATGAAGGTAAAACGGAGGAGATGAGAATGAAGCAAGCCACTCTGAGACCCCCTTGGGAAGAAAGGCTGGATATAAATAAGTAAATATTCTCACTTCTGTTCCTCAATTGTTACCATTAAGGCAGATTAAAATTCTACTATTATGCATTTAAAGGGTGGGTGGGGGAGCATGCTTTTACTACTTTGATAGATGATAGGGAAATATTAACTCCCCCCATCTGTTCATAATATTAACAGAGATTTGCTGCTATACTACTGTTAAATATGTTCAAAGTTGCCACGCAGGATAGATGAAGAGCTGAGAGTGAAAAATAAGGTAGCGTAAAGACTATGGGTTCGCGAAGAGTTGGACTCGACTGTGCAACTGAACAACAACAACAAAAGAGAAAAATTAGAAGTGGTGAAAGACAAATGAGGAGGGGAGGTTTGAGGAGGGGAGGGACCTCAGAGAGGTGTCATGCTAAATATATTCCAAGAGAGCTTAAAGAAGCAGGAGAAAAATGTGGGAAAGTGTAGAAGAGAGTTAGAGAAACGTAAGAAATGCAACAAAAGGTTGAGGGGGTTGCTACCACACTCCAAGTGGACTGCCCCTTCACAAGATCTGGCTGTTCAGGAGCCCGGTAAAACTAAAGAAAGAGGGAAACTATAGATAAATGCCCTTGTGAGGAGTCTGCATCCTGGCAATGACTAGCTCATCCTGGCTGGTCTTGCCTTGCTCCAGTGGTGGCTTGGCTGATGGGTTTAGCAGGATCTGCTCACCAAATAGTTTCCCTCAGCCTCCCTAGTAAGCTTTGCAGAAAGGTCAAGGTGGGCAGCTGTGTTGGCTGTTCCACTTTATTGTCTGATGAAGTGTGTGTGCACACAAAAGCTCACACCTTGTTGGTCTTAAAGGTGCCACCGAACTCTAATTTTGCAGAAAAGCCCCTGAGCCCCTAGTGGCTGCGGTCAGAACTGCATCTGGATTTTTTTAAAAAAAAATACATTCACTGAAAGCATGAGGCTGGCTTCTGAAGCCCTCTAGCTGACTCAGGGGGCCCAAATTTTGTCCCCCTCCCGGTTCTTTTAGTCCTAACAGTGTTTTTACTTGAGGGTACAAATAAGCAGGAAAAATAATTTATTAAATCTAGAAGATGTGCCTCTTCATGTTCAACAGACAAATGTAGAATGAAGACAAAGGTCTTCCACTCCAGTGCAATAATCAAAGAGCTTAATTTGGTTTAAGAAAGTTGCTTGCTAAGATGAAGAGAGGCCTCCATTTACTGTAAGCTGATTATTATAGTATGTTTCCTCTCTCCCACCACCTCTACCCAACTCAGTTTTGCTTATTCAAAAAGCATGGAAATTACAGGCTTCTGAGCATGCATTTGCCAATGATATCCTTGGCCAAAGTCTGAACATGTCCCCAGTGGTGAGTGGCACATGTCTAAATCACTAGCATATTTCTTGTAAAACATTTTGAATTAATAGTTCAAATGCCTGTAGGGGTTTCTAAGTGAAGATACAAAAGGTGTTGTTCCTAAATTAGTATTAAAGAACTGAACAAAAATTACCATGAAAAAATCACTTCAGAGTATTAGCATGCTGTACTTCTGGGTATACACCCAATTCTTTTTGTGGAGAGACTGATAAAGCTAATCCCCAGCAGTGCTGGTATTGCATGAATATTTCAAAGATATTTAAATACATTTCTAAATACTATAATTCCATATTTTTTCTATATGAAAGGGGAGAAACCAGCAATTATACTTTTTAAAATGCACCAGAGTGCTTAAATATCTTTGAAATGTTCATACAATATTTGACATTTTGGAAAATTAGCCATTTCAATACGTATCCATTCCCTTTCCCTTTCTATACTGTTTAAAACACATCATACTAAGGTAAGCTGTTATTACCATTATTAATATAGATTTGCATTTCAAAATACTTTAAACGTGTTGCCTTCATTTGGCAAGACAACAGTGTTCTGTAGTCAGCCAGCTGCCTTCTCATTTTACAAAGCAGGAATTGAGCCTCGGAAATAGTGACTGAACCTGGGCCACCCATTGAGTCTATGGACATACAGGGATTTGAATTAGATTGCCCAGATCCAAGTCTAAGTCTAACATGTTAACATCAGACCACACTGAGCCTTGAGCAAGGCCACTCATGGCTTATACTTGCATTTTGGAGATCAGGGTCATGAAGCGATGCACTGGTTTTAAATAGGATGTTCATTTTGAAAAACCATAGCATGAAACCATTGGCACTTAAAAGTAAACTTTAGTTCCCCTAACATTGTCCAATTTACATTTTACAAGGCTGACTAAATTTAAAACTGGCTTTGATAGTCTGGGCTCACAGTTGCCAACTCTTCCAGGGCAGCCAATCCATTCTTTCACAAAACAGCAGTTGTACCTCGGCCACACTAGAGACAGGACAGAGGATGGTTGGTTGCTATCCTTGTCTCTTCCTCCACATTGGCCTTTGTGGAGCAAAGTTGGGCTACAAGGCTAACAGATAAAACACAAGGGAACAGCACCAAGGGACTGTGATATCCCCAATGGTGTTGATCATTTTTACTTTGGACTTAATGATCTTCTCCTTGGAAGTTAATGTAGATTTCAAATGTGGAGTTGTAGCCTGGTTGTAGCAATCCCTGCTGAGCTGAGCCTGTGAGGTGGACCCTAAACTTCAACCCCAAAGTGCAGCCATGATGTTCCCCTTCTGTTAGTACTCATATCCTTAACTCCAGACCACATAAGCTGCCTCAGCACAATGACTTATGAACTGCAAACATATTAGGGACTTGATCAATTTCATAACTCCAAGAAAACAATCCTTGTGGACTCCAAGCATCCATTTTAATAAGCAGCAAATCAACAAACCTCCTTGCAAGCTACAAGTTAGGGAAAATATTTTTCTCTTACTGGCATCTTTCCTCTCTTTCAGCTCAGTCTGTTTATTTACCTGTAAGATATATCTTAAGGGCTGCGGTGACTTAGAGGTTATTGGGCTCCAGCCTTCCCGGTGAAGACAGTGGAGGGTGGGGGGCATTTTGCCACCCCAGAGGAGGCATCACAGTGTGAGTGGGGGGTGGAGCCAGCCTTTTATAGGCTAGGCTCTGCTCCTGCCCAAATCAGTTGCCGCCTCCTGCTCGGCCCACTCGCCCACCCTCCAAGATTGTCCGATGGGTGGGGGTGTTTTTGCCTACTGTACACTGAGGGCAGTGAAGATGGTTTGTTTGCAGTGGTGGCTGTTAAACAGGTTGGTCACTTGGCAGAGTAGTGCAGGTAAGAAAGCGGAACTGGTGAGCACCTTCAGCCACTTCCCGTTGGGGAACAAGGGGGTCATCAGGAACAGCCTTTGGGTTTTACGGCCCAGGGCTGGCAATGATGATCACCTCTGGGAACCTCTTAGGTAGGCTCCTCCCTGCAAACTGTACGGCTTCAGGGGTAACTGCTCCTGGGTGGCAACCAGTGGCTGGGTTGCCAGTTACAAGCCAGATTGGTGGCTCAAGACTGGGGTTGGTGGCTCGCCCCCATGTTGGGCAAAGAGTTTGGTAGGATTGACATCTGCCATGCCTGTTCCACTCCTGCTTTGTTTGTCCCTTGCTGTTTAGTAATAATTTCTTAAAATAGTTAATAAAGTGGCCCTTTTTGATTCCAAACTGTTGTCTGTTTCATTATTCCGAGTGGGGTGGCAAAGATGCTGAGCTGCAGACCGTCTGCAGTTTGGCAGTTCAAGACCCTAGTCCTGCATGATGGAGTGAGCTCCCATCTCTGGCCCCGGCTCCTGCCAACCTAGCAGTTTGAAAGCAAGACATTGCAAGTAGACAAATAGGTAACACTTTGGTGGGAAGGCGACAGTGTTCCATGTGCCTCGGCATTTAGTCATGCAGGCCACATGACCATGGAAACCTCTTCAGACAGCGCTGAATTTTCGGCTTGGAAACAGAGATGAGCACCACTCCCTAGAGTCGGATATGACTAGCTTTCAAGCAAGGGAAACTTTTACCTTAAGATAAGCTCTATGCAAGTGGAAATTTCAAAAAAGAAAATGAGTTGCAGCCAATGCTCTTTGGCTTTAGTGAGGGGCCTTGCTCTGTCAGAGGAAAATTTATCAGAACAGAGTAGATTAGGGATAGGCATGAACCAGCTCACAAAATAAATCACATAATGGATTTTCAGTGGTTCGTGGTTCATGAAGTGAAGAACCACCACAAATTTCCAGAAATTTTGATGCAGTTTGTGATGGTTCATGGTGGTTCATGAAGAGCAGAAAGCAGGGGTTTAAATGGCTCCAAAAGGAGAAGTGAGCAAAAAGTGGGAGGTGAAATGCCTCCCAGCCAGTGAGCAGAAAGCAGAGGGTGAAATGGCTCAGAGCCATTTAAACCCGTGCTTTCTGCTCCCTGCCACTTTTCACAGGGAGCCAAAACCAGAGTTTTAAACTTTAAATGACTCATGAACTGATATGAACTTGTTTTACATTATTTACTTCTCCACCACTTTGTCCTCAAAAAATACTCTGGGCAGTATGTTAGTCTGAGACCACGTGACTGCTCAATAGTCACTCAGCAAGTTTCCATGGCAAAGTAGGGATTCAAACCTCAGTCTCCCAGATCCCAGTGTGACACTAACTACTACACCAGATTGGACTTGCTTAGGCTTGGTGTTTTTGTGCAGCTTTATCCCCCCCCCCCCCCGATGGAAGAAAGAGTCAGACAACTATAGGTTGGGAAACTAAGGACCACTTTATTTAACTTACATCATAAGGGCAAGGGCAAACAGTAAACAGCAGCACAGTCAAGGCCTGGGGTCCCATGGCCCCATCCTTGCCATACAATGGGCAAGTCACCCTGCCCCCTTGATGGAGCCAACTGAATGTGTCTCACCCTCAGCCAGCCCAGCAATGGAATCTGCCATGTGGATCCTCCCAACACAACCACATGGCCTGCATGGAGGATTCGTCCTGGCAATCCCCAAAGGCAGTCTGCCATCATCATCCCTGGTCACACAGCCACAGGGATGATCCTGTCAGACCCCTATATCCCCACAGGGTTGCTGATTAGGGCTTACCAAGCTGCATGGGAGCGGTGGCGCAGGCAGTAGAACGCCTGCCTAACAACTATGAGCAGCCATTGCGGCTGTTCGAATACCACCGTGGCCGGAGTGAGCTCCCGGCCTTCGTCCCAGCTCCCGCCAACCCAGCGGGTCGAAAGCTAATTAACATAAAAAAAAATGCGAGTAGACGAATGGGTACCTACCCTTAGATGGGTAGGGGGCACCCACCTCTGTCAAAGGAGGCATGGTGGGAGATGCGGATGGTGTGAAGAAGTGGATGGCAACGGACGACGGCGAGGATATCATCGGCGGCACTGGTGGAGCGAGGAGGAGCAGAGCGATCCCTGGCGGCCAGAGGGAACACCGAGCGACAGCGGCGGCGGCAGCAGAGACCTGAGGCGCACGACGATGACGCGGACACGGCGGTGCCTGACTGACGGAGCCGGCTCAATCAGAGAAATGCCGTGAGCCAGGAGAGGACGCCGCGCCACGCCAGGCTTAGCAGCCGTGGAGGAACAGACGCTGAGCCGAGCCAAAAAGGATGCAGGAGAAAAAGCAGATTCCACCGAGGGTGCTGGTAGGCAGTCCCACCCCCAACGTCAATGTGGCCCAAGATAGGAAAAATTAGTTCCTAGAACGACCAGAATGTGAACCGCCCAGAGACCCCTTCGGGGATTAGGGCGGTATATCAAGTGTAAAGTAAATAAATAAATAAATAAATAAATAAATAAACTCCCCCCAAAGACATAACTCTTCCACAACTATAAAGTGACCAACTTACCAAACGGCACCACCCGTGTCAATTCCACAATCCACTAACCACAGTGCAGGGTAGGCAAAAAAGACCCCTCCTCAACAGCCAATCATAAAAGAGGCATGAAAGGGACAACCAGCCTAAAGCCTGCACTGCAGACAGGGCGGGTAGGTGGGCCAAGCACGAGGCGAAGAATGACGAGGTGGGACTTGGCCAGCCATTAAGGAGGCGCTGGCTCCACCCCCGAGAAGGACTTGACTGCAAGTGCAGCCCAGCCTTCTTCCTCCATACAAGGAGGCAAAGGCAGCCCTCCTGCAGCATGTCATGGACGGCTACAGGTAGGGCCAGATTGCCCACCCAGACAGAAGAAAGAGTCAGACAACCACAGGTTGGGTAAACTAAGGGCCACTTTATTTAACTTACAACATAATGGCAAGGGCAAACAGTAAACAGTGGCATGGTCAAGGCCTGGGGTCCCACGGCCCCATCCTTGTTGTACTCCCCTGGGTGGAGTCAACTGAATATGGCTCACCCCCGGCCAGCCCAGCAACGATGCTTACCAAGCTGCATAAACTTCCCCATAAGACATAACGCTGCCACCACAAGAGACAACTTTGTCCCCTGCGCCCACTCATAAACCTAAGACCCCTGAAGCCCTTGCCACAAATCTTGTAGGAAAATATCATTCTCCCTTTCGGAAAGGTGAACACCATCACCCCTGTACAGCTCCAGGCAATCAAGCCGATTCCGGGGGTGAGGCAGGTAGTGGCCCAACCCAGCCTCTAATATATTTATAAGTCATTGCCACTCAAATGAATCACAAGGACATCGGGAGGAGAGCCAGCGCTACTCCCAAACAGAAGGTGGAGGAGACCCGGCCAGCGTAGTCCATGGCGTCCCCTCCATTCTACCATGGTCCATTGACTAAGGCCCAGCTGAGAGCCAATGGCCAATCTATTGGCCCAATGACCCACCCAGAAGATATAGCTGTGTCCACAGATGAGAATCCATCCCCTCCTGCCACAGACCACAGCGCCTAGGAAGAAAAAACAATGGAAAGAAAAGTGCCATGCTACGAAGACAGCACATTAGTAAAGTGTGATTCAGAGTCAAACTAGACAGAATGGAAATTATGAACCTCAGCTTTTTAAAAGCTTAGCTATATCTTTATGGACTTCTAGTTCAGATCAGGACCACATGGGGAAAGCAGAGGAGGTTTTACTCTCATTCTTCTGAATGGTTTCATTAATCAAAACTTTCCTCTACCACACCGCTGGATTACTGAAATGATGGAACAGTGGACTAAGCCCTCTTCTCTTTCCATGTGCTATGATCCAAACGGGGTCCCTAGGCATGTGTAACCCAGCTTTAAAGATGCTGAGAAGGTGCAGTCATGGATCTCTCATTGTCTCATTTGTTGTGGGGGCAGTGAAAGCATGAAGTCAACCCCATAGACACTCATACAAGCAATTGGCAAGCACTGGTCATCATTCCTCTTTTTCTGGGTTATGCCCACAATTTTGGTTTGAAGCTACCACACGTACCAATGATGTAAAACCTGAAACACTGCTTAAGAGTTTGAACATTTATTTATTTAGAAAATCTATATGTAACCACAAAGAATTCATCTCTGATTCAAAAGAGAGGGAAAGATTGCATGTGTCCAATATGCTGTTTATTTTTAAGATATGTTTTCTGTCACAAGAGTAAGGCTATGCCAGGAAATTGTTATGATTTCTCTATATTTTCAAAGATTTTGATGAGAACATGTACCCTTTTGCACGTACTTCTTGGGTTTGTTGGCTTAAATACACAAACTAAGATATAGAACTATTTATCTTCAGTCTCAAAACAGCAACATATAAATACGGAGGTTGCCCAAACAAAAAGTATCACAAATCCCCAAATTACTTTCTGTCAAAGAGACTGTTTATATGTAGGATTTTTCCTGGAGAAAATTACAATGAAGAAATGCCTTGATCAAAAGGCAGACATCACAGCAGTTCAATCAAACAATCAAAACGGCCTCCCTTGCATCTATGCATGCTTAGAGATTGAAGTAAACCTTTCATTCTCAATCCTAATCTTGCTTTATGAACTTTTGTGTATCTTGTACAGCACAAACTTTCAAGGTCAGTTTCATTAGGGGTTAATGGTTGCTGTATTTCATTCCATTGAAGTATGCTGTCAGTCTTGAACATCCAATGTGGAATTTTACCAATTGCTCATATACTATTAAAATACAGTACCTTCTGATACTCGCAGTAAGTGCATCATACTTGCAGGAAAATGCCATTTGACAGAGTGGCATCATAATGGGAGGTGCCAGGAACCTTGCAGCAAGTTTACTTCCTTTGTCTACGGCTCTTTTAAGATTTCAGATTTTTCTAAAAACGTTGGGTGTTATTCAGGCTTGTAGAAAGATCTGTCTTGTTCATTCATGGCTCCAATCATCAGATTTAAGTATCCTCAGATTAGTCTGACTTGGCTATTAGAATATACCAGTGGGGACCTGCAAGGAACTTGCATGAGCAGACACCCCACCCCACCTTTAATTCCTCCCCTCTTCCTCCACTTTTCTCAGTTTCTCCCCCCACCCCACCCCTTTATTACTTTCTGTCTCTCCCCCATGTCTACTGTCACTCCCACTCTCTATCTGTCCCGACCCCAGTTTACACAGGGCTTGGGTGGGTGCTGCTATCTGCCTCACCTTGAATCTTGTGGGGCTCAGCCAGGCTGGACAACACTGTCTGCTACACACAGGGATCGGCTGGGCCAGGAACCACTATTTGCCTCAGCTTGCCTCATATGTATCCTGGCCCTGGTACCACTATCTGCTTCGCCTCATGTGGGGGTTTCCCAAGCTGAGTGACAGAGTCTTCCTGTCCTTGAGCAGCCTGAGCCAGGCATCACCACCTCCCCTGCCTCACCTCTAGCATGAAGCTCTGAAAAAATGGGCTGTGTCTCCCATGACTCACTTCAGACTGGCTGGGCACTATCTCTTGGGAGTTTTAGGATCCGCCCTTTTATCAGAAGGCCATCAGTCTACCAGTAGACATCCAGCTGCTCTTAATGGTCAATTTCAATCCTGCCTGAAGGTAAATTAAGCTGAAAATGTGAAAATGGTCCAAGGTCACCCAGTGAGTTGCCACTGCTGAATGAGGATTTGAAGTCCTAGTCTGAAACCCTAACCACTACACCACACTGGCTTTTGTGGAGTGGCTGCTGTTGAACATTAGCAAGCTGCCAGTCCTAGGTGAAACATGCTAGCTGTGTGGTATCAAATCACAAGACGTCATAGTCCCGCTGTACACTGCATTGGTCAGGCCGCACCTAGAGTATTGTGTGCCATTCTGGAGGCCTCACTCCAAGGATGTGGACAGAATGGAGTAGGTGCAGAGGAAAGCAACAAGGATGATCAGAACCCTATGAGGAAAGGCTGAGGGACTTGGGAATATACAGTCTGGAGAAGTGGAGGTTGAGGGGGGACATGATTGCTCTCTTAAAGTATTTGAAGGGCTGTTCCTGTTGGCAGCAGAGGACTTGCAATCATGGGCTTAAATTAAGGGCAGGAAGGTACTGGCTGGATATTAGGAAAAACTTTTTTTACAGTAAGAGTTGTGCAACAGTGGAATCAGCTACCTAGGGAGGTAATGAGCTTCCCCTCACTGGCAGTCTTTAAGCAGCAGCTGGACAAACACTTATCAGGGATGCTCTAGGCTGATCCTGCATTGAGTGGGGGGTTGGACTAGATGACCTGTATGGTCCCTTCCAATCAGGGGTCATTTCGTAGAAAAAGAGCTAGGGGGACTCATTAGCATAACTCATTAGCATATGCCACACCCCCTGACATCACCGGAAGTGTGTCCTCCCCACAGCCTGCGGCGACCTCCAGCGGGCACCAGCAGGGAGCTCCAGGCCCCGCCCTCCCGCACCTCACCCGGGGGGATGGCATCCCCCCGCGTCCCCTCCCAATGACCCCTGCTTCCAATTCTGTGATTCTATTATTCTAAGTCATCTAGGCCTGACCCCAGTGACTCTTCCCAGAAAAAGGCAAGAACAGCCGTGGAAAGGACCCTGTCCCCTTACCCTGCATTTTACTGTTAGAAACCAAACTTGCTGTAGTCACTTAGCAACAGCCACTGATGTCATCAGTTTATTAAAGCTACAGGCACTTCTTTTATCATTTGGGTTTTTAAACCCCCCCCCCAGTTTTTTGGGTTTTTTAGATTTCAGATTTTTCTGCAAATCTGAGTTCTTTTTCAGGTTTGTAGAAAGATTTGTCTTGTCCATTCATGGGTCCAATCTCCAGAATTAAGTATTTTCAAAGTTGGACAACTAGGCTATTAGAATATAGATGATATCAATACACAGGTAAGTAAAAGGTGGAAATCTAGAGGATTTAGTGGACACATTCACTAGAGAATAGTTTAGTTAGCTGCCACTATAAAACAGAGAAGAAGATATAGAGGTAAATCACAGAGAATGCGGTAATAGGGAAGAGAAGGGAATATGTAAGTTGACACATTTTTACCTCTTGATGCCAGATGCTTATTTTAATATCTGCCTCCAGCAGCAGAATGTAAATAAAGACTACATGGATTTGACTAAGTTTGTTGACTATAATTGCATAGAGTCTCTGTTCAGTTGTACAAGCTGAAAGAGCATAAGACAGAAATATAATGGTGCTCCTTGTCGCTTTATCACAGTGAATCAAGTATTCATTAACATAAAAATGAATATTTAACACACTACTGTATTTTCTAGTTGTATAAAGAATAGGCATTCCATTTCACTGACTTTTAGATGCAAGTTTCTATCAAACAGCAACTGAATGTCTCTGGCTTTCTTTCACCTCTTTTACATATATGTACAATTATGATATTTACTGACAAGTACATGATGCGTACAGTCATGAGGACTGAACTGCACAGTGCAGGGCCACTGATGAGCATATCTTCCAAGCTCCCTCAAAATTTGGGATCAGTCCTGGCAGATAAAAGTTGGGGGTGGAAATAGCTTCATATAGTATGCTTGAGAAGAAAGCAGTGGATAGCATGACAAGCACAAGGCAGCAGTAAGAGAGTTTGGAATATATGAAATTCCTCAGTTCAGACCCAGAGACTTGCAAATAAGCACCACAATGTGTGAACTATCAGCTAACTGCATGTGGGGACACAGTGATCTTTTGTCACAGAAATTTCCTCTTGTATTAGGTGCTGTGATATACCAAGTCAACATTTCAAACCTTAATTTGTAGAAGACCCCCAAAAAGTGATGTAATTGGGAGCTGGTGTGTATTCATACATTCATATTTAAAGAAAGAGGGAAAGCTAGCTTTAAAAAAAAATGAAGTGTACAGGCAAAGGGAGCTACATCTGATTTCTTCTGTGGCTTCCTTGACTGTTTCTTCAGTTAATATTTATTTATTTATTTATTGGACTTATAACCCACCCTCCCTTGCATAGATAGCAAGGCTCAGTTAGTTCTGAAAACCATGCAGCACAGCAACATAAAGAGACAGAGGAAGATGAAAAGTTTAGTTTCCTTGTTCTATATGCTTACTTTTGTAAAACAAAGATAAGGACCCCATCCCAACTTTTTAGATGTGAATGGGTGGATCTCTAAAAATACACTTAGGCTCCCTCTTCTTGGTGAAGTCCCATTTGGCTTTTAGTCAATAAGAATTTAAGTTCTTCAGTTATTTATTTCCAACATTTCTTTTTATCTGCTAGTAAGTGACCTGCCATGTTCTGAAACAACTGTAGTTTTCTAGTTGATTTTAAGGGCTCACCCACACAGAGTACATTACAGAAGTATAACTTGGAGGTGATCATAGCATGGATCCACATGGTGATATGGGCTGAGTCATGGTAGAGGGGGCATGTTCTGAGTTAAATGCAGCTGCCCTTAAAGTCAACTCAGAAACTCCAGCAGGTGCTAGGCAGAACATGAATGTCACACTCATCCTGCAGTCAGTCTATTGGCTACTGGTCAATTACAAGGATCAATTCAAAGTGTCAATTATCACTTACAAAGCCCTTCATGGTCTGGAACCCACACACCTTTAAGACTGCCCGCCTTGCTGTGTTCCACGACAACAATTTCATTCACCTGGGCAAAGCAAATGGCTAATATAAAAATCTGTGCATGGTGGCTCCTGCCTTGTGGAATGGCCTGCCTCAGGAGAGTTCCCACAATGGTACCATTCCACTAAATGTGCAAAACAGAAATATTCAGGAAGGCTTTCTTAAGATAGAACCAGAACTGTATGAAGTACTACAGAAGAACACCTTCATACAGGATTAGGTCTATAGCCCACTGCAATGATTATTGTTATCATGCATTGTAGCTATTGTCTGGCCTTTTCTGCATTGTAATCCTAAATTCTACATTGTTCACACAATACCTTTGCCTTAGGCATTTTTCTGTCTTGTCTTTGAATTTTTGTTTTCCTAATCCTATTGCATTGTTCACTGGATGTCATATATTGTGTGATCACATTGTTCTCTCTTTCTTATCCGCCTTGAGTTTCAGTTAGAAAGATGGGCTACAAATAAGCTAAATAAATACATTCTATCCAGTCCTTCCTCGAAGCCTATGGCTGCATACATGGCCCTCCCTTCTTCCATTTTATCTTCACAACATTCCTGTGAGGCTGAAAGACTGACTGTTCTATATCAAGGTTTGAACCTGGGTCTCCCTGGTTCTAGTCTAATATTTTAACCACTGAATCACCCATGGCTGATTTTCTTATTTGATATATATCTTGGCTCCCCTTAGACATATCTGCAACGTAACCAACTGTATAAGCTCATGCTCTCACGCCTGTCCAGGAATGAGGGGGAAACCTACACTTTACAATAATTTAAACAATAATCCAGAAAGGTATGCTACTCTCTCTGGATTTCAGAGCATTTGCCACCAGGAATCTCTAAACTTAATCCCTCACCAGCCTGAGATTAGAGATTCCAGAATCTCAGTTGGCATCTGGGACTTAACACATTAGCAACTCAATCCAGAGCTGTGCAGTTAATTTTACCAAGGTAGCGCAATTTGGTGAGCAGAAGGCACAGGAGTTTAGCCTTGAGATCTCAGTTACAACAATACAGACAGATTAACAATAGATATAGTTTTATTCAGTACAGAATTTAGCAATCAGACTAATAAGGATTTCAAAACAAGAAAACTTATGGCTCTTGGCCCTAACTAAACATTAGAGATGTGCATATTTACCAGTCAGGAACAATTATCAGTCCTGAATAGCCCATTGTGATAATCCAGTACCCCCAAGGGATTTGGAGGAAGAAGTCCATCTTTGCCAATCATGAGCTTGGCTCACCAAGCAATCCTTTGTCCTCCAACTGACCACATGGCAGGACAGCATTCAGGTGAACAGAACACCAGAGTAACAGAGAGCATAGCAGGAGAAGAGAAAGCTCTCTCCATAGGGTTTGAACACATATAGGGTCATTCCAGTCACAATCAGCTGTGGCCATTCAGCCAATTGCGAGTGGGCATAGGGGTGTCTAATTTGTTGGTTGTCATGGGTACAACTTCTGAATGGCTAGGACTTTGGATGCCACACCCACAGTCATGTGACCCCAAATTCCAACCACTTCATTTTGTACGTGACTCCTGGCATGCTGACACAGCCAGGCGCCATCAGGTCTGTCTCTTCCTTTAGAGGTGTGACAGCATGTGTTGTTATATGGCAGGGCAATTGAGGCCATTTGGCTTCAACAGAAACAAGGTACAGCAGGGTATCAGCAAGAGACATTCCAGGGGAAGGCAGGAAACCTTTAGAAATCAATATTTCTATACACCAACAAAAATAAATAAATGATAAAAATAAAAACAAAAGAATAGCAACAAAATTGAAGAAATATTACAAAAAAGGCAATTTAAAACAGAATCACACTAAAAATATTAAATCAGGGGAAAACCTCCCTTAACAGCAAATAGGGGAAAAGCAGGACAACTGGTAAAAGTCCACAAGTGAGTTTTAGATCTCCATCTAAAAGCCTTGGGAAAATAAAATGCCAGACATTTCCTGACATGCCCAGATCAGGTGTCTTAGAAGTTCTGCCTTTCTGCCATTATTTCTCTGTCTGAGATTTAGCAGAAAACATGTAATATTATCAAATATTAAGTGTCCTGTCAATAAAATACTGGGGGTATCCTTATTGGCATATAAATGCTGGACAACATATCCAATTACCATGTCAGATTACACAGGGAAGTCACTGAAATTCATAAACATAAACACAATTTCAACAGGAAAGAAGATAGTTTAAAAATAATACAGGGCATGGTTTCCAGTCCTGAAAAACACAAAATGCTCTACATCTTACAACAGCACTACAGATAAGATTAGAATTTCAATAGCCAATCCATATGCAAAAGAACCTCCTCAGGAAAGCTCCTCTATTAGCATGTCACAGCCTGGGAAACTCCTACAAGCTAATGACTCAGCCCTACCGCACCTTCCTGAGTGGATCTAAATTATCTGCCTACCATTTTTCTTCTCACATTGACACAGAGAGTACTCCATCTTACCGTGTTATACCTCTGAGGATGCCAGTCACAGCTGCTGGTGAAACATCAGGTACTACAATGTCAAGACGACGACCATACAGCCCAGAAAATCTACAACTAATATAAAGTTCTGTTTGTATTTTGTCTGCAGGTCTCAGTCTGGGAGTCAAATTTCTGGTATTTTACATTGCTGTGCCCTCTAGTGCAGGAGACAGCCACCAAAGGATTTCCAGGCTTGGGATCTTGACTGCTTGTCTGCATTACAACATCAGCTCACTCTTGGACTAATATGGGAGAACACTGGAGGCTTATGGCTTCAGCTCTCTGCTTCCTCTAAGACCCTACCTGTCCTTGTTTCTGCTTTTTAATACCCTCTGGGAGTGCAAGGGGAGGTGGCCATTCCTTACATCCTGGCCATGTTTATTTCTAATTCTGCCAGTCACATCACATAGTTGCTGTTCAACCCCAGCAGCCCACCACCCTCACAATTGTACCTAAAGTCTTGTAAATGTAGCACCAGGCAAACTCACGTGGGGAGGCACCACTACTGAGAAAGTCAAAGCTCTGCTGCTCATCCAGCTGGTCTCTGAGAGTGAGAACATACACAGAACACTATGCTAATCTGTTGTCAGGCTCCTATGGGATACTCCGATATGTCAGGTACTCCGGTTCCAGATCGTGAACAGGGTTAGTGAACAGCACTTTGAGTTGCGTTCAGAAGCAATCCAGCTTGCTGAAAGAACATTCCACCATCATGGAAGGTGGACATTCATGTCACTTACATTAGCAAGGGCAAATATTCACATGATAGTTTATTTCCATCTTCCTGTTTTATATGGAGACAGCCTTTAGAGAATACAATGATTTTGGCCTGTACCAATATAATTAATTTCACATGAATCATCCAGTGTTTAATTGAGCCCTCTGTTACTCCGTGTTCTATAAAAGGGTCAGTGTCAAATAAAGTCCTTGATGGCAATGTAAAAGGTTATGACTTATAAGCATTTCTGGCCCTGGCTATTACTGTGAAGAGCACATGCAGTATCAGTCCATTTCCCTTCCACACCTCTTCAAGGGCAACTTGTTAATTTCCAGTAACTTGAAAGACAGAATGTGCAGAAAGCTGAATGAACATCCAAATGAGAGCCATCTGTAGACACAGAGCAGGATGTATGCTGCACTATGGCCTGAAGCACATATGAGGTTAATTTTTTCCCAGTTAAAAATACCACTTCTCTAAATGCAGTATTGTTTGTTTTGAAGAAAAATGAAAAGAAGGAAACAATAGGTTGTGCAGAACAAAACAATTTAGTTTGAAAATAAGCATCAGAGGGTGGGCTATGTGCCATGTGGCAAAATAGATTTTCCATCAGTGTATTTTAAGAAACTACAAAAGCTGCATTCTAAACATTGATCACTTTTATTTAAAAGAGAGGAACTTTGCCAGGTAAAAACTACATTTGTAAAGCCATTTTTACTACTTATTCCAGAGTTATTTGACATAGCCAAACCAAACATCATAGGTGCCTATTCATGTGTAAAGATGGTATGGATTAGATCTGGACCCAGGACCAAGTAGATTTCCAAATACTTCTGCATCCATGAACCATACATTTTATGTCTATCTTCCTTCATATTTAATCTCTTGTCTGCATAGCCTTATGTTAATTGTCCATGTTTTTATTGATAGCATGCTCATTGAATTAAAATTATTAAAGAAATCAGGGAAATAGAAACTGGGAATTCAAATCTGAACTACTTAGCTGCATCCTGAAACTATACATACTTATTCAGAAATAAGTCCTGTTACATTCAGTGGCGCACACTCCAGGTAAGTGTAGAGTTTTTCATTTCTCACTGATGTCTTCCAGCAATTCACTACATACCGTTATATTTCTATTGAAGTTACTTAGGGACAATTGAGCCAACTGAATCTCAACTGAATTCATAATGTGCAAAAATGTTATCCATCCACTTGCTGCCCATGGGTAGGGACAAACTTGCGTCCTCTAGCAATGGTGAATATCCCCTTGCTCAGATAGTACTTGGGCTCTAATTATAAGATTTCACCATGAACTATACAACAGCAGTATTGTTTCAAGAGTCCTAAATTGTCCAGCAATAGGATGCATGTGTGTTCTTACCTTGTTACCAGGGAGTGTAGCGCAGGAGTGGGCAGATGGAAGCAGACTGACTAATCTGTCTGTATGATTACTCCATGTATATTATGCATTATGGCACACTGGCCCCTGACTGGATGCCGGAACATGGCTGGTTTATTGGTCAAGATGAAAGTGTTGTTTTTTTCTCCAGATAACCATCCCCCCCCCCCATCTTGTACATTTATTTTTGTAAAAGTCATATATATATATATGAACCATGCCTTGTCCTTGGGACATACATACTTTTCTCAGAGTTTCATGATGATAATCATGGATTGCTCAGCTGTAGACAGAAGTGGACCATTGCTCAACAAATAACAGAGCCATTTTAAAAACCTCAAATCAATTCTAGCTATCAAAAAGCAAGCCAGTCTGCTGAGACTAAGAAAGGGATTAAGTTCTTGCCTTACACTTACAGTGGCTGCAAGCCTCATCAGCCTTATTTGATGCATCTGTCCATTTTATCACCTTTCAAGGAGTGAACTAGACAGGATCCTACCTAACTTATTTGATGTAAGTGAGCTCAAATGTCCTGAGGTAGGAACTAGAACCCTGTGATACTTTGGAAAGGTGTATGGAGTGGGAAAGAGAAGTGTGAGTTCAGTCGATGGAATTTTGGCAGCTACAGGGGATGGTTTAAAATCAAGTTATGGCTTTGCTAAAAGAGGACTATTGCCCTCTATATCTTTTTTCTCCTGTTGCTGCTCATTATATTAAAATTCATCCTCAGAGGAGTGCCCATGGCTAGCAATTGTCCAGTGGAGGTGGACAGTGCTGTCAAGTTGAAGCCTGACTTATGGCGATCCCATAGGGTTTCAAGGCAAGGGATGAACAGAAGTAGTTTGCCATTGGCTGCCTCTGTGTAGCACCCCTGGGTTTCCTTGGTGATCTCCCATCCAGGGCTGGGGGGGGGCGGGGAGAGGTGCTGGAGCTCTCAAGTGGGAAATGACGTTTTCTATCTGTATACTAAAAACTCATGAATTTTTAAACATTTTAAAAAATAATTTTGTGGAAGAGATTCCAGAACTCCATTCCAGCACGTTCCCCCACAAAGAAAGCCTTGCTCCCATCCAAGTACTAATCAAGGCCAACTCAGCCTAGCTTCCAAAATTTGACAAGATTGGGCTAGCCTAAGCCACCAGGTCATGGCAGGTATCCCCTAGGGAGTGCTATTTAAACTCAGACCACAATGCTAGTTGTCCTTCAAAAACTCTTTCTATCCCTTTGTTCGTTTTATTCTCTCTATGTCATACTGTTCTTAATTTACTAGTTTTAAGCGAGTTCCAAAAATATAAGGAACTAGACTACATTTGAGTGTCTGTATATCAAAATGCATAAAATTTTGCAACTGAAAGAGTAATAGGTCTAATAAAAGAGGTAATTTATATTTTGGAGCCGAGGAAGAATTTAAAGACTTCTAGCCTCAGAAAAATAACTACATTCAAAGGACATGTAATAACAGGGTGTCTACACTGCCTGCATCAAAGTGGCATACTCTGTCAGAATACAGTATCTTAAGATACCTCCATTGCAAAGCTGTGGATGGTATGGCATTAAGGTGCACCAACATAAAGGCATGCCTATACCAAAGAACAGTCAAAGCTGCCCTGAGCTGCTTCGGCGGGAGGGCGGGGGTAAAAGTCTAACAAATAAAATAAATAAAATAAAATAAATATGATCAGCAATCAGAAAGCCAGCCAGATGGAAGAATGCCCCAAACTGAGTAGAACAAACAGATTAGCAATAGATGGAGAATAACAGTCCTGGATAGAGACAGCAGAAAACATATCATTAATATATAAATTAAACAAATAAGGGGCCAGTACACACCCATGACACACTCTCTGCTGTAGAGAAATTATGTTTGTTCATTTTAAGAAATTGTCACTGTCAGTCAGGTCCATGATATCCCCAAAGGAAAATGAATTATCATTTATTGTCACAGCACTGGTCAGAGGGGCTCATGAAATCCCTAGAAATAACTGGTTTTTTCCATTAGGGTAACTTTGTACCTAGTCCTTTTTAAGCATTAGGATATATTGGTATCGCAGCTGAATTGTTTTAGTTTCGCTAAGTCAATCACAGTTCATGCTGTTGAATGTTCATAGTTTGGAGCCCTGCAATTCAAATTGGAAGGACGAAAACAGCATGAAAATGATGGCATAAGTTCCTGGTCAGTCTTGGTGAAAAGCTAATAGATAGAAAAATGGTTTCTCTCTCTGTTCCCTTTCCATCAGTTCAGCTATTTCCAACCTTAACTACAAGCTGCCAAGTCCTCGATCGAGGACACAAAGAACATATTCGACAACTTGTGTGTGTTCAAAGGAAATACTATCAGCAGCTGTATGTACTGAGAGTACCACCTCCAAGCTCCTCCACTTCCTTCACTGCATTTAGGTGTTAAGACTGAAATGGGCCTTAAACTCTTTTGCAGTCTTCTGAAATGTTTGGGCATTTTTATACAATAGGGCAAAGAATTGTTTTCTGCTGCTCCAGAGGCCAAGCCTGGTTTTTATGGATTTAAGTGACATGAGGGTGAATTTCAGTTGAGCATTAGGAACATATGGACGGGAAGAGCAGTTTGCCAATAAAACCAGTTACCTGGGGATGGGACCTTTCCCTGAAGGGAGGTTTTCAAGTCCAGATAGGCATCTGTCAGGAACATTCTAGTCTTAGATTTCCTGCATTGAGTAGGCAGTTGGAATAAATGGCCTATAAAAACCCATCTGAACCCTATGATTCTTTATTTTGAAGTGCTGTGGGGTGGCTAAAATCTTCTCAAATCATTAGAAATTTTATTATTAGAAACTAAATCATTAGAAAAGTTGTTTGCTACATTTTCTATAGAACTATCTCTCCCTTATATATAAAGGCATAGTGGGCTCCAACGTTCCAAAATGCACACCTTTAGTGTATGGACGCTTGAACTGTCAGTCAGAAGACGCTGGCTGGGTTGACTGGCTGCTTTGTGCAGTCCCGCCCAGTGTTTCAAGGTCTTTTGCATATGGAAGCTGATTGGACTTCACTCCATTCCACACCTCAAACTCCCCCCCCGCAAGGCAGTTGGAATGTCAGTTGCATATGGAACTTGCTGTATTTGAGCCTGCGTGCGGGGAGGGCGGGGTAGAAATGGAATTAAATAAATAAATAAATAAATAAATATTCTGGTGGTGTGCAGGTCCCAGGTTCATGTTTTAAAAGCTGCCTGGGGGATTATGGACCATTCACACACTTTCAACCTTAACATACCTCATAGGGTAGTTGTGCGGATCATACAGGGGAGAGGAGAATGATGTCAGCTGCTTTGGTTCCCACTGCAGGGAAAGACTGCCCTTTCCCTAGGCAGAGGCGGGGGGGGGGGGGATGTAAAACTTAAGACAGACAGGCAGATAAAGGTTGGCTGATGGTTGCCTGGAAAGGACATAGGGTTGAAGCCTGCTGAGGGTGGGGTCTGAGGAGGAGGAGGAAGAGGGGGACCTCAGACAGATACAATGCCATACTCCCCACCCTCCAAACAAGCTGTTGCCAGTCTCCAGGTGACAGCTGGAGAGCTCTTAAAGCTCTGGTGC
>NW_015163108.1:354443-390788 GCF_001447785.1 Gekko japonicus | reverse complement strand
GAGCATCCCTATGGAAGCTGCCTGGGTGATTTCGGAGCAGCCACAGACTTTCTGCCTAACCTACCTTACAGTGTTGCTGTACACATCGCAAAACTGAAGAGAATGAAATAAGCTGCCTTGCTCCCCCGATACAGAGAAAGACAGAATTTTGCCTAGAAAGAGGCTGCTGAGAGGGGAGGAGATAAAGTTACCAGCTTTAGGTATGGAAATTCCTGGAGTTTTGAGGAGTGGAGCCCGGAGAGGGGGACCGCAGACAGGTTACAGTGCCATAGACTCCACCCTCCAACCCAGCTATTTGCTCCTGGGGAACTATTGTTGCCAATCTTGGCCCAGCACCCATCAAACCATTCTCTTCAACCCCCTGCTGTGCAGCTGACTTTCCCCCAGGGTTGCCAATCTCCAGATGGGACCTGGAGATCTCCCACTGCTACATTTGATCTCCAGATGACAGAGATCAGTTCCCCTGGAGAAAATGGCTGCTTTGGAGGGTAGACCCTATGACATTATACCTGCTGAGTCCTTCCGTTGGGGGGGCAATGCTGCCCTCTACAAAATCCACCCTCCAAAACTCCAGGTATTTCTCTCCTTAGAGCTGGCAACCCTACTTTCCCCTCAGTGCCTGTTGGTAGGCAACTAAGCTTGGTCCTGTCACCTATTTTGGCCTTTGGGAGAAAACACATTGGGGCCAGTCCAGAAAGGGACTCTGCAATTTTAGACTCCGGACACTTATATGGAGTTCCTTCTTCAGAAGGTTGGATATATTCATCAAACTACAACCTGCTTTGGGAGGCACCATGTTGAGCACAGTGGGTGCTCTGGATTTCTGCCCAGATTCTGCTCCTGGTAGCCCCAATGCCCAGGTAACCAGACAAAGCAAAAACCATAGGTTTTTAAAATTGTGTCTGGCATTCTATTTCAGTATGCCACATTAAAAAGTAGGCTTTGTCCACATTTATTTAATTTAATTAGCCTTTATATATCCTGTTATTAGGGAATGGTTAGCCAGAAGTGAAGCAGCACAAAGAAATCCTTCCTCCTTCACTCCCAATGGATTATTTGAAAGGATGATAGAATCGGAGCCCCAGGAGAAGATGCTGAACAGCCTGGAACATCAAGAGATGAAACATCAAGAGATGGACATCAAGAAGGATATCCCTTGCCATGTTGGGTGACTTTGAATGGGTGTATACTTCTAGCAGGATATGGGTTGGGTTATATACTGTTCGGTGGTCCACCATCAGCTAAAATAATATTGGCATTCATGCATTAACTTGCCATACTTGGGATTTGGGGTATACAGATTGATGTATACTAGAATGATGTATACTAGTTTAGAATCCCAGTTTGTGCCTGAATCATTGACTCCAGGTAGATTGTGTTTTACATTGCTTTATCATGGGTAACTGGAGAGAATTTAATACAAGGTAGTCTTCATCACACTGTGCATGAAAAGTGAGAGCTCATTCAGGTTTAATGTTGTCCTGATGTGACATCTGAATGCCGCCAAAACACATTATTAGCATCACACACAATGGTCTTACTTACATGCTTCTTAGATAGCTGAACAGAAGTGATGCTGTTCCTCTTTCGAAATGTTGACATTATAATGGGAAAAGCTGTAACCTAAAGGTACTTTTTGTCATACATTTCAGGCCATTAGCTCTGTGGACATTATATTACAGCATTTTTATCTTTTGTTTTCCCTTCTGTGATACAGATCATTAACTCTGCTTCTCTCTGGATCTTCCTGTATACATTCATTTTGGTTCCCTAAAACCCTGCAAGGCAGACAGAAAATATCTCTGAGACGTACTTGCTCAAAACAATCCTGACACTCCAGGGAATGTGCATTTTTCCCCTTATATGTCAACACAGATCAATTTGTTACAGCAGTATTAAAATTAAACTACAATAAGTTGAGGAACTATTAAGCTCACACAGCTCCTTTCCTTAATTGAAAGGCATATTCTTTCCAAGAAAGTAAATGGCTGGTTTATTACTGTTTGCTATGTAAATAAATAAAAATGGAAAAAGAAATCACTCTTATTAGAATCAAAATTGAGTAACTATGTTCCTTACAGAGTTTCCAACAGCTTTTGATCTGGTAGATGGCTATAAAAGTAAAAATCACTACATTGTAATGGAACTCATTCGTGGTAATTCTATGTTACAAGAGGGGCCCATATGGAGACTCGCTGGGGAAAGGAAATTCCAGCTCTCTGCCAGGCTCCACTTCCTCTCCTTCCAATTTGTTATTGCTTTCCCATTCCATGCCCAGCTTGCCTAGTTCCCACTGTCACCCCATTTTCTCTCCATTCTGCATCCCTCTTTTCTGAATCTCACCCCACCAGGCACCCAGCCATTTTTTCTCACATACCAGCCATATGTTTAAAAACAATGGCATCACCTAGATGGATCATTTTATGGTATTGACACATGTATAGATTATGTTTGTCAACCTCCAGGTGATGCCTGGAGATCTCCTGGGATTACAACTGATCTCCAGGCAAGAGAGATCAGTACCTGCAGAAAATGGCCACTTTGGAAGATGAACTTTATAGCATTATATCCCACTGAATTCCCACCCCTCCCCAAACCCCACCTTCCTTAGGCTCTACCCCCAAAATCTCCAGGTATTTCTCAACATGGAGCTGGCAACCCTGGTCCTACTTTTGTCTGATGAAGGGAGCTTTCACTTTCAAAAGCTTATACCATGGAAATCTTGTTGTCTTTATGTTGCTACTGGACTCAAATCTGGTTTTTCTATGGCAGACCAACACCACTATCAACCTGAAACTAAGTGCAAGCATGATATTCATAGTTCACTTGTTGTCAAGACAATGCCATTCTCAGTCTAAATGCTGATATTCACATTTTCCCATATCACTGACAAACGGCATACAGGACACTTGTCAGAGGCAAAATGAACAACTGTTACAACCACATCAATAATCCCAGAGGGAAACTGGCCACTTCCTTTTCCTTTGGTTTATCAGTAAGGATGAAGCTAGAATAAAAGGGGGTAGGTGAAATCTCAAAATGGCCAGTGTGTCTTCTCTGCAATTGGACTCTGCAATTGTTACCAGATGCTGGAAGAATTAAGAGCATGGGAGTGTGGCTGTTGTAAGGAAGTAATAACCCAAAGTGGGTGGAAGGGTAAGATATGCCTATGTGGTACTAGGCGCTTTCACTCCAAAACCAGCAGCAGTTTGCCCAGAGAGAGAAGAAAAATGTAAGTGTTTTCTGGAACTAGGAGAGCTCAGCACTTGAGAGTGAAGAGGCTTTATAGTGTTCTTATTCATTTAGTTGCATTTTCCCCCTTCAACTTGCTACTACTAAAATGTGGGGACTCCATCCTATATGGAAGTGAAAGGGGAAGGTATAGCGGTGGGAACAGGTGGAAATGGAAGGGAAGGGGGCAGAGAAACAGAGAAGCTCGGCCCCCTTCCAGCCTGTGTCCCATCCCAAAGGTGACAGACAGTGGGGCAAGGAAGAAAAACCCCTCTCCGACATTGGTGTTGTGCAACGCCAGGTCCATAAATAATAAGACCTCCGTCCTCCAAAATTTCCTGCTGGAACAGGACGTGGACCTGGCATACGTGACCGAGACCTGGGTGCAAGATGGGGAGACAGTAGCGCTCTCCCAGATGGCTCCCCTGGTTTCTCAGTCCTTCACCAATCCCAGACAATGAGGCAGGGGGGAGGAGAGGCTTTGTTCGTTCGGGAGGCTTACTCCTTCAGGGCCCTCCCAGTCGCTAGGATCTCGGGCATTGAGTGTGCGAGCTTTGTGTGGGAAGCTGGGGAGAGTTTGGCTGTCTGGCTAGTGTACTGTCCACCCAATGCACCGGCAGATAGCCATCTCTGGTGGAGGCCGTATCGGGCTGGGCGTTGGAATACCCCAGGCTGCTGGTTCTGGGGGACTTCAATGTCCATGCCGACGATGCGACCTCCTTCCGATCGGTGGACCTAGCTTTGTCCATGGTGGTGCTGGGACTCTCCCAATATGTAACAGCCCCCACTCATCAGGCTGGTCACACACTTGATTTGATCTTCGCGGCTGGGATTACAGTGGTCTGGATTACTGCTATGGCAGTTCCATGGTCGGACCACTATGACCCGAGGGCCCGAGTAAACATGTCACCCCAACCCTGTTTGGGCAGTGAGCTGATTTTAGCTTGCCCACAGAGCCAGATGGACCCTGAGCAGCTTCAGATGGCTCTCCGGAATTCATTGCCCCCTGGTGACTCATTAGATGAGCTAGTGGAGGACTGGAACAACCGACTCTCGACAGCCATCGACGAAATCGCTGCCAGATGCCCTCTGCGCCCTCGATCTAGGCTGGCACTTTAGTATACCCAAGGGTTGAGGCTGATGAAGCAAGGGCTCAGACGACTGGAGAGACAGTGGTGGCGGGTTCGTGTTGAAGCGACAAGAGCATACTATCGAACATTTATGAAGTCGTATGAGATGGCAGTCAAAGCTGCGAAGAAGGAGTTCTACGCGTCCGAGATTGCATCTGCAAACTTGCGCCCAGCACAATTGTATAGTATGATTTGGTCTTTAACCACCCTGCCACAGAGCAGACAAAATGTTAAGGAATTGGACATAGGCTGTGAGGCTTTTGTGAGTTATTTTGAAGATAGTTCTGTCGCTCCGCCGTGACCTCCTGGCCACATTTGTATGTGAACTCGAGGCTCCAAGCACGTCTTCTGGTTCTATTCTGGATTGTTTTGGCCCTATCAGCCTAGAGGAAGTTGACAGATTGGTCTCAACCATGCACCCAACCACTTGCAGCCTTGATCCGTGCCCCTCTTGGCTGATTAAAGCTCAATATCATGAAGGGAACATTAGCCCAGCACATGCAAATTTTAATGAGTTTCCCCAGGTCCTTATTCACTCTGGGAAAACTAATCAAGGTATTGTTTTAGGGACACAGATGTCAGACCGCCTCAGGGCTATTTTTTTCTATAACTGGTCACACTCTGATCCATGCACAGTGTTCTTTCAGTCAGAGCTAAACATTGCACCCCTGTGCAATTGTGGGCTTCTTCCTTCTCTCCGCAAAATGCAGGGGACTCTATAGCTTAGAGGGAACATTGACTGAGACAGCACTGGTCGCCCTCACGGGTGATCTCCGAAAGCATCTAGATTGGGGCAGGATGGTGGTGCTCCTGCTGTTGGACCTGTCGGCGGCATTCGATATGGTCGATCACCAGTTGCTCGCCCACCGCCTCGCTGATGTGGGGATTCAGGGGCTCACCTTGCAATGGCTTGTCCCCTTTCTCCAAGGTCAGGGACAAAGGGTGGCACTCGGGGAGAAGCTGTCCCGAAGACACCCACTAGTTTGTGGGGTGCCTCAAGAGGCAGTTCTCTCCCCAATGTTATTTAACATCTATATGCTCCCCCTTGCCCAGATTGCCTGGAGACATGGGCTAGGGTGTCATCAATATGCGGATGACATCCAGCTCTATCTGTTGCTGGGTGGTCAGTCTGGCTCTACCCTGGAAGATCTGGAGCGAGCATTGTGGGATGTAGTGGGCTGGCTTAGGCTGAGTCGACTGAAACTGAATCTGACGAAGACGGAGGTCCTATGCTTGAATCAGAGTGGCACGGGGGTAGGGGTCCCTCTTCTGGCCTTCGGTGGGGCACCATTGGTGCCAGCTCCGAGGGTCAGGAGTTTGGGAGTACTCCTGGATGCTTCCCTGACAATGGAGGCCCAGGTAGCAGCCACTGCCAAGGCAGCCTTCTACCACCTGTGGCTGATTAGGCAGTTGGTCCCCTTCCTCGAACGCAATGGTCTGGCATTAGTGATCCATGCTATGGTCATGTTAGCCGAATTGCTCTTTAGGAGAGACAATTGGAACAGCTTAATGATTGGGATTCTTGGTCAGTGTCTACGGAGGGTGGGCTGAGCCAATGCGTTTCAATGAGACAGAGACAAACGTAAAATTAACTTGTCTTTACTGGTTGTCATCCAAGCACACAAGAATAATAATAAAACCACACATACAAGAACTAGGAAAATCAGTTAGAATATTCACAGCACGGTTGCATTAGCAGGAAATATCGCTGGTGGGGAATTATATTTACCTACGGCGTCTGCGCGGCTCCTAAATCTTCCAGCAAGAGGGGGGATGGGGGGGGAGGAAATGGTAAGAAGCACATGCAATCAGACCAGCTGAGAACACGTGTGACACTCTAGCGGCCGACTAGAGCAGAAAGCGAGGCGAGGGATTTTGGGACAGGTAGCTGGGCTTGAGGGGAGACAGCAGACGGGCAGAGGACGTTGGTAGGGGGGTGAAGAAGGCTTCTGGTCTCTCTCTGGGTTCCAAGTTTTAAAACTGCTTGCGAGCAGGAGGGGGTGGGCTTCGGCGGCTTACACCAGGTGGCCCTCCCCAAAGGTCAGTGATTGGCTATGGGGTCAATTTCCAAACTATTGATTAACTTGATCATTGGTGCCTGGGAGGGGGAAGAGAGGTACGTGCGGAGACAACAGTAACAGTGCTGACTCATCACCATGTGGGTTCTTCATGTGGAATGGAAGCCTGTTGTAGTCTGTCATAAGGGGGAATCCTGGAATGATCCTCTCAAGTGTTTTGGGCTAACTAATGAGTTTTCTGTGTTTGCTGTAAACCTTGTGTTTGCACACACACGATAAGCTGGAGTCACAGGGAGCATCTCTGAAGCAATATGGGTCAGCAGATCAACATCTTCAGCTGGCATTGTTTCCTCTGGGCGCCCTCAATGTGACCTCTTTATTACACAGTCTCTTTTATTAACCCTAGCCCATTTGGTATCAAGCTTTTATTCCATAACAGAGTCCATAAAATAGTCCAAAATAGACACCATCTGCTAACAGTCACCTCGAGGCTGGATTACTGCAATGCTCTCTACATGGGGCTGCCCTTGGGGCAACTCCGGAAGCTGCAGCTGGTGCAGAATGCCATGGCCAGGTTGCTGACAGGTCTCCCCATGAGGGAACACATCCAACATGTGCTGAGGTCGCTGCACTGGCTGCCAATAGCATTCCAGATATGCTTTAAGGTGCTGGTTTTGACCTTTAAAGCCCTGAATGGTCTGGGGCCTGTCTACCTGAGGGACCGCCTTTCCCCGTATGTTCCCCCAAGGGCACTGAGATCCAAGACACAAAATTGCTTGGTCCCCCCAGGCCCTAGGGATGCTAAGCTAACATCAACAAGAACTAGGGTGTTTTCCCTAGCTGCACCGTTATTATGGAATCAGCTCCCAAACGAAATTCGAGCTCTGCGGGATCTTCAACAATTTTGTAGAGTGGTAAAGACCCGAGCTGTTCAGGCAAGCATTTTAACAGTTCTGGCCACACTGACCGTTTCACACGAGCACTAGCACTTTATAACAAATGGCCGTCATATTCTAATTTTAATAATCTGTATTTTTATATTGTATTGTATTGTTTTAGACCTGATATTGTACTAATTTATTAATTGTATTAATTGTATACTGGTTTTTAACTACTGTAAGCCACCCTGAGCCGCCTAGGCAGGAGGGAGGGGTAAAAGTTTAACAAATATATAAATATTACTTGAATCTTGGAACCATGTCACAGCAATAAGGTGCCTTGCTTTGAGACTGCTTACTGGGTCTGTGGACAGAATCATAAATGCTCTGAAACATCATGCCTTAGGATATGTGGAGGTTGGTGAAAGAACAGTCTGTGATTTTTCACATGACTGTTTGTTATATAAGCAAAAACTGCCCCTAAGTGAAAAGACAAAGAGCAAACTGATCCTGGCTCTCTCTTCCTGCAGTCTCCAAAACCACAATATCATAGTAGTCATCTTACCCCGTGTGCCCATCTCAACTCTTTAAAGCTAAGAGATAGCCTTGATATCCCCATGGAGAAAAATATTGCAGGAACCCTGAGGAGGAACGGTAGGCATTGGACTTCAGGTATCAGGTGGCATTTTTAATGTTCCCCATGTAAAACTTTTAAAAAGCTAGCTCATCACACAGAAAGATTCTAGCCCAGTCAACTCCCTACTGTCATAGTTTTCAGTGTCATGATTTGCTGACACATTTTTCTCAAAGAGTAGCAATAAAAATGTTATCCTCCATTTGCCCTCTGAAGTGGTCCCACCCATTCTACTACTTCATCCTCTTGGGTGTATAGACCATTACTAAGGTAGCAGAGAACAGTCCTCTAACAGCTGCTTCTTGCTAACATATGGCTTCTTAAAACTAGGAAAAATAGAAAATATATTTAAAAGGACATTTTATTGGTTAGTTAGAAACTGCAATGGTTAGTTAGAAACTGCCACATTATGGCCCCATTCACACGGAGCATTAGCTGCGCTAAAGAGATGGATGATAGGCAGATTTTTAGGGCGCGATCACACTGCAACATCTGGGAAGCGTAGTGCTCCCGTGGCTAACCCGTGGCTTCCCGCCGAAGATGCGCGTTAAAAAACTAGTACCTCCAAGGTACTAGTAAACGTTTGCCATGGGCTGCCTCTAGACGCCCGTGGTGTGATCTCGCTGGCACGCGGCATTCCCCTCCGGTCCCTCGTTTACCCACCAGCACCGAGGGAAGGACCCGTGGTGTGCCGCCGGCGTGTCTGATCACGGATCAAACTGCGCCGGGGCAATTAGCCATGCCTCCCCCCGCGATATCCGGCCCGTGTGACCTGGGCCTATATAGCGCTATCATGGTTGCAAATTATGGATTTAAATGAGCTGAAAAGCCACAGCAATGGAAGAATTGTGAGCAGTTGCCATTAACTGAAGAAATGGGGAGATGGAGAAGTGCAAGCAGGTGAGCTACCTAGGTCATCCTGAGTAATTTTGTGCAAAGGTTGTGCCTGTGGCTTGGTGCCTGATGCATTACTCTCTAAAGGAAGGGGAAAGAGAAGGGGAAACAGTAGGAAAAGCTTGTGCTTACTGATCAGCTGGCTTGAAAGTCGAAGAAACAGGAGCTGCCTTAGGAAATTCATACAAGGTGTGCTCACACTGATTCCAAATTGATTACTCATCATGACTTGGACAACCTTAATCTGTCACGTTCTGTGGTCGTGCTCCAATAACAGGAAAGACCACAATGCAGTGAACACAAGCAGCACAGATAAATCAAGAAGCACTACCTGATTAATTGGGCTCTCTTCTGCTACATATTCTGGAACCCTGGAGCACTTAGTAGAAATTTACCATGGCTGTGTTTGTACGTTTTGTTGTGTGTGATTACAATTAAAAATACAAATGAGCTTTGTAGCCCTTTCCTTGGGTTGCAGTAAAAGTCAGCCAAAACAGTATAATTGTGTTCATCAGTTGCTTGTTTCTTAAAGGTCAAATGCAGACCTATGAGAAAAGCAACTATATTTAAAAGGGCAAGGGGAACTATTTGAAATGAATTCAATTGGCAAAGTGTAAACTGTATGCACGTAAGGAAACATGAAGAAGGATGGTAAGGGGCAGAATCCAGATTCATATTAGGCCAGTAGTTTTCAAACTGTTCTCAGGATTCCTTGAGTTCCATATACATGCATTAGGGGTTCAACAGTAAGCAGTTAAATGTCAAAAAAATTCCTTGAGGATAGGAAATTTTAACTCCTGGTGACTAGCTTTTCTCCCTTTTGCTAATGTTGAGGTGTGCCAGATTCTACTCCGTAACCCTTGGAATGAAAAGAGGAGGGTAGGAGCTCACATCTGCTTACTCAGCCCCCCCCCATCATGCCATTCATCTAATTTTTTCAGCTGCTTCTTTGATCTGTACCTCCAGTTCCATTTTTTTTTAAAGGTAACTCTTGGATATTTTTCTTAAATACATTTTATTGGTTTTATACTCTAATTCCTACTTCCTAAGGGTAAAGGGAACATACTATTTCTAACTTAAGACAAGATTTGACGTTGAGTTATAAATTCATAAATCTCTCCTGCATTAACATGGTATATAAAAAAATGGAAACAGTGAGATCAAACTTCTGTCTGGTAAAGATTAGTAATGCTAAAGTCAAAAGTTTGTAATCCAAAGTAAAAAAAATATTGTAATCCAGAGTAAATCGTTTATTTCTTGGGTTTCTTCTTCTTCACTCTGGATGCTTCGGGTGCTGCTACTCCTTTCTCAGACTCTGAAGTCGAACTGCTGGAGTCACTCAAGGCATTATCCGTTTCTTCCTCACTGGGTTCCTCTCCTTCCTCCAAATTTAAATCATCATCTTCATCTGGGCCCACTTGTCATTTCAAAAAGTTTTTGGCCTTTTGGACAGAGTCAATTTTGATTTTCTTATCGTTATATTTGAACACAAGTCCTTCTGGGAAGCTCCATCTGTAGGTTATTGATTTATTTTGCAAGAAAATAATTAAGACTTTATATTGACATCTTTGTTTCCGGATCTCAAATGAAATGTCTTTTAAAATTTTAATTTCTTCCTCGTTAACTTTTAATGTTTTTCCCGATGTAGCTTTTAAAACATTGTCTCTCATTGTTCTCTTAGAGAATTTAATGTAGATTTCGCCCGTTAGTTTGTTTTTTCTTATAAAGTCAGGACATGTGCGATATGCCAAGTCCGTATCATTCTGGAGATCCTCTTGTTTTAAATCTGAAATTGCCGCAATCGCTCCACTCAATGTTGTTTTTAAATCTTCTCCCTGCTGTTCAGAAACTCCTTGAAAATGTAAAACATGCTTAGATTTTTCCAGTTGAAGTAGAAGTAGTTGATTTTTGTTGGTGTTTCTTTCTTTTTTAACTTCTTCCAGTTCTTGCTTAATGTCTGTAGTTCTTGTTTCAACTTGATCGATCCTTTTGTCTGTCTTGTTGGCTTTTTTTTCCATGTGGGCAAGTTGCTTTTGGACAGAATCTGGCTTGGTGTTGATAGTTGGCATCTGCTCCAGCAGAGGGTGCAATGCTGCAGCGAGCATACTGGGAAAGTCTGCAGCTGCTTCCTGTGTCTGGGTGGGACAGTACTTCCTGGGGGAAGTTTCTTCTCTGCTGCCATTCTCCTCCCTCTCCCAGACATGTTTACAAAGAAGAAAAGTTTTATTTTTACAGTTTCTCTGAATTCAGCACTTCTTGGCTTAAAATGCAGCTTTCAAGCTCAGCAGAAGTCTCTTACGGTTAATTTAGTTCTTTCTCACTTTTCTATAGTGCTTAGAAATCGCTCCATTTCAAAGGGGGTGGAACTTCAACCCTTCCCCACCCGCCGATCCTTCCCTCAATGATCTGGCAGACCAAGACTTCTTTGCTTATACAGAGGTCTGATTAACTCACTGTTTAGGTGTGTTTGGTTGTTGCAAGAGGCTTATTTTCACTTATTTTCTTGTTCATTTGTCTGGCAGTCTGCTCTGAGCACCATAATGGCTCCGGGGCATCCAGACCTCTTGGGGACAGGCAAGCCTCGATCCCTCAGCCATCACTTTGGAGAGGCTTATCCCGGCTCCCCAGGTTGGGGGGGTCTGGATCCAGCCACGACCCCTCCTGATTGCCTTGGCTTGGCGAGTCTCCGTTGGAGGTTCGATGAGACACGTCCAGGTAACTCTTGGATCTTGAGGCCATCCCATCCAGTCAGAGATCACATAAACACCATTATAATAACATATCTCATAGTCAGATTTAGCAATGAGATTGTGTCTCAAAGCCCAACCAAGATAAAGTTTCATGCAGCCTCCCCCCACTTCAGAAGATCTGTGCTGATCTGACTACAGAATCATCATCATCAAGTTTTATATCCTGCCCTTCACAACCCAAGGAGTCTCATAGCAGCTTACAATCACCTTCCCCTCTTCTCCCCACAACAGACACCCTGTGAGGTAGGTGGGTCTGAGAGAGCTCTGAGAGAGCTGTAACTGACCCAAGGTCACCCAGAGGGCTTCATACGGAGGCGTGGGAAATCAAACCCGGTTCTCCAGATTTGAGTCATGCTACTCTTAACCTCTACGCCAAACTGGCTGATGAGGACTAGCGGTTAAAGCATCAGGCTAAGTGTTTGGAGATGCAGGTTCAAAATTCTGCTCTGCTTGAAGTTTATTGAGTGACATGGGATAAAAATATATGCAGATAAATAACATTTCTTGCCTTGGAAGTCAGAAGGTCTATCTGGTATTGCTTTTTAACTGTTTTGGTTCCTTTCAAAACAAATATTTGAGAACAAAAAAAAATATTTGAGAACTTTTTTTCATGATGCGTTTCCCCCACAACCCAAAAATAGGACATCCCTTCCAGACCAAGCTGATGGCCTATGCTGATAACAATTCAGCCAATTTAATTTCAGCCAAATGAAATTTTAAAAGTAACAAAATTTCCCTATCACCCTCATTTGTTTTGCAAGCCAATTTACTTACACAGCACCTGCCAAATTATAGTATTTTAATAATTATCAGTTCCTTTCTTGCTTATGTGCCTACTGGTTAGCTGAACCAATATGGCTGGCTATTCCATGGGAAAGTAAATGTTCCGTATACCACTGGTTTCTATATCAAACTTAGACTGTTACACTCATGAGAGAAGCTGAGCAGCCCTGTCCATTTCCCCAATGCTGCTTGCATTTTCATTGCAGACAGAGGAGAAGCCAGGAGCAAAGTCTTTGAAATGACTTCTTGGCACAACAAGAATAATTACTGTTTGTCTCATTGCCTGAGCACACTTTTGCTTCAAATATCCATCTGAATGAGCCCTCTAGCCGTTTTTATGCATGAAATGTTGGCAAAGGATATAGGAACGCTCCATACTTAGAACTTACTGAGTACTCATTTCAGGCATGTGGCTACATTTAAAAGAAATAATGCTCATAATCTTTGATTAGCAGGTTTAGGCATTATTCATTTCAGGTTTGCTGGAATTGTACAGCTCCTTTAACACACACAAGCACACACACAGTTCAGTTGCTTTTCAAAAATTTCCACATTAAATTAGGCCTAATGCAGAGTGCAATTGCCCCCCAAGCCGGAATAAAGAGACAGAAACCAATGTTGGGTTAACTAAAGGGCTACTTTATTAATTGTTAATGATAATTGGGGGGGGAAAGCAGAGGCTAAACTGCATTGAGGCATGGTCAAGACCAGGGGTCCTGCAACCCCTCCCTTGCCATGTAAATTAGGGTGAGCCACCTTGCCCCAGGTGGGAGGCAACAAGATGTACCTCATGTCCAGTCAGCACAGTAATGGGGTAATCGCCTTGGGACCCCATCACCTGAAACCGCAAGGTTCAAAGGAAGGACAATCCCAGGCAGTCCTGTAGGCAGTCTGCTTTCCCTGCCCCAGGCCACAGGACCCAAGGACTGTACTCGCAAGACCTGGATCCCAAATGGGGGGTGTCAGCCAGTGCTCACCAGACTGCAATGATATTTGAATAAAACCCTGCCAACTCATAAAGTGAGCAACCTATTTAACATGGTCACACCAACCCAATTTCCTGAACCACTGCTACAGTACAAGGTAGGTGAAAACACCCCTTCCAAAGTGCCAATCCAGGAAGGGGAGAAATATTCCTACCTGGCCCTAATTGGGTGACCAGCTAAAGCCTGTGCTTCCTATAAGGCAGGAGGATGGGCCGAGCAGCCAAGCGAAGACTGAGAGAGGAGGCAGGGGCCGTCTCAGCAGACCTTTGGCCTCACCCCCTCTCAAAGACCAGATGCGACCTTATTACAGTCTACAGGCTGCCTCTCCTCCTTGCAGAGAGGCAAAGGTGGCCCACCAGCCAGAAGGGCCAATGGCCGGATGAGTCAAAAAAATTTGGATAGAAAAGTTACAAAAATTATTCTTTTTAATAATCATGTGTTGTGAACTGAAAATAGAACAGGAAAATTAGAAGAAGAAATTACATTTCGCATACTAACCAATGTGTGTCCTGCCTGATAAGATGCTTCGTACTGTGTGCAACCTGAATTTGACAAATCATAAATATTTCAAGAACACAACAAAAGGATCTAAATGATATTCAGTAAATATCAAATGAAGTAAGTGGGGGGAAACATCTTTTTTTTTACAAAGTTTAAGAAAACAACTGGACACTGTATCAGTCTTTAAAAGTCTGACAAAAGGCATAAGTAATTGACAAAAGCTCTCCTTTTTAACTATGAGAAGGAAAGATAACAGACTAGCCAATGTCCCAAACTTTCCATTGCAACATTACTCCAAAGGCTCTCCTTAGATGAAAGAACCGATACACATGCAAAGTATTACAAGTGTTTTCCTAGTCATTGTTTTTGTGATCATTTGTAAGTCTATATAATGATTCCACTTTGGGACTTGAAACAACTAGAGATTTGGTAATTCCTGACATTATCTGAAAGGAATGAAAACGATTTAAAGTAGGAACAGCTGAACCGATATACCTCAGTCTGTATTGCTTGGGGCAGGTATGGAAGTGTTCACGGTCCTAGGTAGTGTGAGATCAAAAGAACAGAGATAACAGATAGGAGCATTCTCACTGGGCCTGTTCACTTGCATTCTATCCAAAAACTTTTGGCAGAAGATGGGACAATAGCTTCTTGAAAGAACTCAGAGATAGGGAGCATGGGACAAAGAAATACTAATTAGTTGCAGCACTCAGGCTGATTTGATCATCTTCTCTAATACTATACTTAAAATAAACACAACTCAAGAGATAATGTCTACATGAAAAACCAAATATCCGGAGTCAAGAGTTTTAAAAAAATATCAAAAGGGAGCAGTCACTAGTGAAGCAATTATTGGTCTTACCTTGACTATGGACATGTTTAATTTTCCAGTCTCATTCTGGAATGGCAACTGCATACATGTACTTCACATGCCACATGCTGAGACTAGCCACAGCTCCCTCAAACATGCATCTGTAGAAGCAAGTACACATTTCCTGCCAAGTAAAATGACATACACCCTGCATGATAGAGGTGTTTGTGTATATTCTGATGTTTCCACAAAACACTGTTCAGTTGGAATGGGAAATGTGGGTATCAAATAATATGGGGATATGTCTGGTTGGTTGTCTCCACTTTACACTAATTTATACTATAAAATACCTCTGCTGATCATATCATGTACTATAATATATTGCATTTTCTTTGCTCTTTACACTCATTGTGTAAAACATTATCCTCCATATTACTTCCTTCATCTGATGCCATAGATTCTTGCTCATAAGGCTAATGTCATAATGAACTTGTTAGTCCTTAAAGGGCAGTGCCATGGGATATTTTGTTGTTCTTCAAAATTATGTAATCACTAGCAGAAAAGCCCGTTGTGAAACCGATACAACGGGATCTAGAAAGATGTGGTCTGTAACGAACACATAGGCTGGATGGTGGTAAGGTAAACAGTAGTGGGTGAGGGTGGGAGGGGGGTGGGGGAATGGTGGCGGTGGCCGGAGGCCTCTGCATCCCGTTGCTGGCCCTGGAGTGACTGGGGGGGAAGGGACCCGGCCTCCAGTTGCCGGCCCAGGTCCCACCCCTCTGCAAACCCCACCCTCTCCAGGCTCCACCCCTCAAATCCCCAGGAATTTGTCAGCATGTAGTTGGCAACCCCATCTCCTTCCCAGCTAGCCATCAACCTACCATTATCTGCCCCTTTGACTTCAGCTGACTTCTGCCCTCCCTTCTGCAGAGCAGTTGTAATTCTGAGTGCTCTCCAGCCCTCACCTGGAGTTTGGCAACAATGGTTCCCTATGTGGGACTGACTGGTTTGGAGGGTGGAGTCTATGGCAGTGTACCTGTCTGAGGTCCCACCCCTCCTCAAACCTCACCCTCTTCAGGCTCCATCCCTCAAATCTCCAGGAATTTCCCATCTGGAGTTGGCAACCCTATCAGGACTGGCCCCAATGTGTTTTCTCCCAAAGGCCAAAGTAAGTGACAGGACCAAGCTTAGTTGCCTACCAACAGGCACTGAGGGGAATGTAGGGTTGCCAGCTCTAAGGAGGGAAATACCTGGAGGTTTGGGGGGTGGGGAACCATTGTTGCCAATCTCCAGGTGAGGGCTGGAGACCACTCAAAATTACAATTGCTCTGTAGAAGGGAGGCCGGAAGTCAGCTGAAGTCAAAGGGGCAGATAATGGTAGGTTGGTGGTTAGTTGGAAAGGAGATGGGGTTGCCAACTCCAGGCTGGCAAATTCCTGGGGATTTGAGGGGTGAAGCCTGGAGAGGGTGGGGTTTGCGGAGGGGTGGGACCTCAGACAGGTAGAATGCCATAGACTCCACCCTCCAAACCAGCCATTTCATCCTGGGTAACAATTGTTGCCAATCTCCAGGTGAGGGCTACAGATCACTCAAAATTACAGCTGTTGTTCAGGGAGCAGAGATCAGTTCCTCTGGAGAAAACAGTGGACTCTGTCATTATACCCTGCTGAGGTCACCACAGCAAATTGACACTTTCTGCCCAAAGCCAGAGCACTCCCCCAGAGCCTCTTTCTAGATCTCATTGTATTTATTTCCACAACGGGCTTTACTGCTAGTTATATATAAGGAGAGATAAGGAGAGATACTATAAAAGAACATTACTGGCTAAAGCATAATCTTATTTTCTAATGTATGTTCTCTTTTGAAACCAAGGTATGAGGAAAATTTGAGAATAAAGCAAAATATGGAAATAGCATAAATACATTACTTCAAGCATGGTGATGAATGTTTTCACTGTCAACACTGAGAATATGTTTCAACTACAGCCAAACACTTCAAACAAAGAAAAAGTTGTGAATTTCATTCTCTCATTGGACTGGCACTGAAAAAAATGACACAATCGAAATTATATTTAAATACTCTTCATTGTCACTGAGAGAACTGAGCATGTGTTTTAACTTCTTGACTGTGCTTAACTTTAGTTGGATTGTGGCCATTATAGGGAACTGAGACCCATTAAGCAAAATTCTTTCACAAATTAAACAAAGTAGCATTAATGGCTTTCATATGCTAATGTTGAATGTTACTGATGGCAGGCATTGTCCCCAAAGTGAACACTGCAAACTCTAATGTGCAATAAGAGGCTTATTTAGTATAGCACTTCCCATAAAAATTGTATCAAAAAACACTCTGTGGTGTTAAATAATACAGTTGTTTCAGAAGAGGGAAGTTAAAAAATAAAACGGGATGAGTTGACTGGTTTTTTAGATAAGAATAGCAGATGAAACAGAAAACCATTTCCTGACCGCTCATTCTGATGGGGGGCAGCCTATATTTTAAAGAAATTGAGTAATGTAATTGGTATTGGAAAGATGAGAGAATTTGCAAATAGTGATAGAAATAATCAATCTGAAATTCTTGGTTGTGTGTATCAGATTCCCATACAAAACACCACACCCAAGAACATAATAATATCTCCATCCTAAACATATTGGGCAGGATGTATACAAATGAGTTTTTACTTTTTCCAAAACAGCAGTCCTCTTCTCTAGTTTTTACATTCTCATGTGTATTTTTACATATACATCTCTAGAGCTGAGCCATTTATTCAGCAGCATGTCCCTCTGTGTGAAATTTACCTCCTAGTAAATATAGTTAGGATCACACCTAAATGTGGAACACTTAAAGAATCATGGAAAAGGCCTTCTAGGCTTTCTAGTCCAATTCCCTGCTCAGTGCAGGAAAGGCAAAGCTACAGTATCCCCAACAAATGGCTGTTCAGCTTCTGCTTGAAGATCTCCAGTATGGAAGAGTCCATCATCTTTGTAGATCATAGATTGCTCTGTCAAATGTTAAGGTAGGGTGTTCTGTCATGTCAAAACCAACTCATAGCAGCCCCATTAAGTTTGGCCTCATGGGGTTTTCAGGACAAGAAATGAGCAGAGGTGGTTTGTCACAGCCTTCCTCTGCATGGCAGCCCCAGGCTTCCTTGGTGGTTTTACTAAATTTTGTTACTAAAGATTTCTAAACTCAATTGTCATATAAATACAGCTTCACAGCATGCTCTGTTGCTGTTTTGGGGAGCCATAATAAATTGGATGTCTTTTACTGTCAATGAGGCACCCCTAAGTTATATCATCCATGTGTGCCTGCCATAATTCTAGTTCTCAGCCACTTGGAATTTCCCCCCTATTCACCTGGGTTGGCTCTTTCCTCTATTTACTATCTTTTGTGACCTCTGTATCTCAGTCTCTCACAATCTTTTTCGATTTTTCCTGGAAATTATTTTATAGCAACTTTTTTTCTTCAGAAACAGAATTGATTTTTTTTCATTCCGAACTCTGATATTTTTACATTGTCAGATCATATTTCAAAACCCACACCAATTATTGGCATTTCCAGTCATTAAGATTTTCAGCCACTCTCTTTAATTGAGATTTATGAGTAAATTTTCAGTTGGAATTCATGAGCAAATTTAGTTATTGTGCCATACAATTAAAGATAATCATTTTCTAAAATGTGATGCTCTAGTAACAATCTCTTCTTGTCAACAGAATGATATTGATTATTATGGCCATTATAAAAAGTGCTGAAAGTTTTATCAATACCAGTTTCTAAGTTCTTCTTTTTTTGACAGGTTATCTCTTAAATTTCAGTCCTGCTTTCCACATTCAACTGAGACACCTCGCCAGTGATTCACTAAAGGGGTATTAAATTTTGGAACCTAAAGATGAACTGTACACAAGAGGTACAGAACAATGGAAAAGAGTTGTATAAAATGTCTCTGCAAATTCATTCATAGCTCATGCTTTTTTATCATAGCTCATGCTTTAAAAGTTATGTGTTTTCTGATTATACAACAACAATGTGGTGATCTGCAAGAGTCACAAGGGGAATTCCACCCCCACCCCCCACTTTTGTTAGCTCAGCCATCCACCAGCCTGCAGCACTACTACTGCTTCTGACTTTGCTCAAGGGGTGGCAGTTCAAGCTCCCGCTCCTTCCCCTATCAGCAGCAGGTGGGGGAGGACACTGCCCCCCTCCTTCTCCATGCTCTGTCTGCCTGCCTAAACTTTCCCAGCCTAAACTACCTCACAAGGACAATGTGAAACTAAAATGAGGAAAGGAGAATCATGTATGCCATCCTAAGATCTCTGTGAACAGGCAGGATAAAAATGCACTAAATGAATAAATATTGTGCCATAACCATAAGGATGTTAGTCTTTAAAAAGAAAACCAAAAATGTAAAAAGAGAGAGAGGGAGAGCGTGCCTGTAATGTATCCATCTCAGACCGCGTGCATGGCCACTTCACCACGCTGTCAGGTGAAGCGACCGAGCTTCGCTCTCAGTAACAATGGGACAAGTGGATCCTAGCCGGCACCTATCGGCAGGCTAGGCTCCTGGCCGAGAGCCTATGGAACTCTCGGCCACTGTAAATAGCCAATCACGTGTGTGTGGGTGTGTTTGGGGAGCAGGGTTTGTGCACATATAAACCAGCCTGCGAGCTGGGTACTCTCGTCTTGTTCTGAGCTGAAATAAAGTATGAGAGCTGAAATCACTAGTAAGTCTCAGTACATTTCACTGGCGACGAGGATGGGATTCTAACTCCCATGAACAACGACCTGGACAAAGATTCGAGCACCGCATCAAGCCCCAACGCCGAGACTGCCGCAAGCCACTCCGCTTTGCACCCTGGTTCTCCGGTCGCCGCTCACCGCTCTGTTCCTCACTCCATATGGAACTCTCAGCCACTGTAAATAGCCAATCACGTGTGTGTGGGTGTGTTTGGGGAGCGGGGTTTGTGCACATATAAACCAGCCTGCGAGCTGGGTACTCTCATCTTGTTCTGAGCTGAAATAAAGTATGAGAGCTGAAATCACTAGTAAGTCTCAGTACATTTCAGTGCCAATGAGGTATAATGGTTAGAGTAGGCCTGGGGATACCTGGGCTTCAAATCCCTATTCATCTACCTCACAGCACTGTTGTGAAGAGGACAACGGCAACAGAAAGCTCAGGAGCCATAAGCTTCTCCTTGGAGGAAAGGTGGGATTTAAATAATGGCCCAGGCCAATGGAAAGCTTAAAGTCTGGCCTCCCACTCCCTTTTGCAGAGATATGACACCCTCCCCACATCTGCCCGTTCATTGTAGGAGAACATGAGGTTCAGGCTGAGGGCAGGATCCCGCTCACCCTATTCTTATCCACAGCACTATGGGGAGGAGAGCAGGCAGCCAGCTACCCTCCCCACCCCACAAGCCGAGCAGGCTGCCTGCTGCTGTCCAGACCCACAGCCACCACTGTGAACCTCCAGCCATGCACTCCCATTAGCTGCCCCCTTCCCTCTGCAGGGAATAGGGGATGCTGGTCCCAGGAAAATGGGTGGTGCTAGCAGGGGTGTGCTAGCCCAGATCAGGGCTGCTTTGCAAGGCTGGCCTGCTAGGCAGGAAGAGGATGAATGCCAATGTTTTTTCAATGTGGCAACTCCTGCTCTGCCTCTGCCCACCCACACTACTGTCCCTCTGCCAGTCAATGAGCCATAAGTTCTCCTCTTCCCCCACCTGGCCACCCACATGCCCACCTGTGGTGTTTTCTGGACAGGCTTCATTGTCCTCCTCTCTGTCAGTGAGCTGCCAAAGAGATTTGTGTGTATCTGAAATGCTTTCCCTTGGTCTCCCTTCCCCCCCCCCCTTGCTCGGCTACAGAGAACACTTCCTGTCTCATGGTATCAGGCATTCCTTTCCCTGTACGCTACTGCTGCTTTGAACTATCGTAATCTGCAAGGTCACAGGTGGTGGAGAGTCGGCTTCGCTTAGTCTATAATGAACTAGAGTGTGAGATGAGCATAATTGTTTATCATTTAGAAAACCGTTTCTTTCCCAGGCTTTAGGCGTGAATTTGACAGCATAACCGCAGGAGCGGGAACCATGTCCATTGGTTATTGCTTTTATGAAATTGCTTTATTATCCTTGCCCTGACTGTTGGGGTTATTCTAAACAGTGCACTTGTTCCAGAATCATCATAGCTTCAATAAATATTACTTTGCTTCAAACGTGTATTGGATTGATAGCTGTGGAATTGGACACTCTCCCAGAGGGGTGAGCCACAACTCCTCATCCTCACCCCACCTCCCCTGCCCAGCAGAGGGGGAGAGCTACAACTACTACTCTCCCACCCAGCCACCCTCCCTCCTGCAGCTTCATGACCTCAGGGGTTGTCTTTGGGGGGATTAAAGCCCTTTTTTAAAAGTTTCAGATTTCCCTGCAAGCTTGGGTTTGTAGAAAAATCTGTTTCCTGTCTCCATGGCCCTGATCCATGGATTTAAGTATCAGCAGATGGGACCATGTTGCATATTAGATGTAGTGATAGATTAACACACAACCATACACACCGTGGGTTTTGCCTTAGATTCTCAATTAATTCAATTTTTTAAGTCTTCCCTGGGATACTGTAAATAACATTAACATTCATTTTCAAAAGCTTTGTTTTTACACATGCATGTTTTATTGAGTGTGCATACTTAATAGTTGAATAATCATACACCATTGCCCCAATCAGGAGTCTGTTTTCTCAATTACACAACAGTGAATGGGGAGTCATAGCACTGCTTGAGTAATGGAGCACCTGTAAAAATTTGGATTAGGTTCAAGACCTACAGCCCAGAGTGTGCTGAATACCTTGAAAGCTGCATATCCTGCAACTAGCTAAGGGCATCTCATGAGTGCTTTTAATTGCTTTTAATTGCTAAACTTGTAACTGTATAGAATTGCTAATCTCACCCAACAGTTATACATGGATGTCAGATCCCACCTATTTTCTTCCTGTCTGGAACCCTGGTCTTTCACATAGAGAAACTTAGCAAGTGCAACTTTTCACTGTGTAGAAATGCAGGCACAGAAAAGGTTTTGTCTTCTTGATTTTCTGCTTGCTGTCATGGAATGATTAAGAGTATGCCACTAATAGCATTCCCCGTCATTACATGAATTTGTATATAGGTCTACTCCCTGCATTGGAATTAATGGAGGTTGACTGCACAACTAATACACATGGATTTCCTAAATGGAGAATTAATTTCTATTATATTGGTTGGCAGTATAGTTCACTGTTCAACAGAAATTAACTGAGAGGGTTTGCTTGCTAGTGGGTAACCAACAGTACCATCCTAAAGAGATCTTCCTGGGCATAATCCCCCTTGAGTACTTAAGTAGAACTCTGAGATTGCACTGCAAGAAGTGTAAACTGTTCAATGAAACAGATACATGATCTCCACAAACAAGCTCTCTGAAACAAAATATACAACAAAATCTGTAGGCAAGACAAAATCTGCCGTAGTGAACAGTCTATAAACCTTATCTCAACTGATAGTTCTGGATTCCTAGAGCCAATTAATTGAAATTGTAACAGAAACTACAGTTAAATGAAGAAATTCTCTGCCGGTCAAGGATAACATAATATTCTTTCTCTGTGCCCACATCACAGAAAAGGCAACTTTTAATGGCTGAAATGGCCTGTAATTCATCTTCCACCTATCATTCTCTCTCTCTCCTTTTTTAAGCCCCCCATAGGGGATTTTTATTGCATTTTTAATGGACTACAAACTACAATGAAGAAATAGGGAAGGGTAGCTACATCTAGGGAGAAAGGAAAGAAAACCACTAATAACTAAAACCCCAAGAATAGGAGATCATAACAACAGTTTATGTTAATGTTAGTCAGAAATTGCTAATATCACATTGAACATAGTCGGTTATGCTAAATTATTTATCTTTTTTATCCATTAATTTAACTGTTTAAAGAGAACCTCAAGAGCATCATCAATAATAAAGAAAAAAATTAAGGCATAATTCAGAGTCCTTCAGCCTTCATTTTGTTTTATCTTTTCTAATCCTCAATTGGTATGCACTTTTGGGGGCAGCCTCCCCCTTTTCAGAAGCAGAATCCTCATCAGAAGAAACCGAGTCCAATACACCACTGGATTTGCTGTCGTCTTCTTCCTTGGTGACCTCGGCTGTCTCTCCCAGGTGCAATCTCAGAAACTCACATGCTTTGGAGACAGAGTCAATCTTTTCTTTTTTATCGTGTAGTTTAAAAACGATGCATTCTGGAATTAACCATCTATAGGCAATGCTGTTTTTTGAAGAAAAATGATTAAATATTTATATTTCTTCCTCTTTTGTCTTATTTCAAATGGAATGTCTTTTAGAATCCTTATCGTATTGTCCCCCATTTTCAAGGGTACTCCAGTAGTTTCTTTCAGGATTAAATCCCTCACATTTCTCTTTGAGAATCTAACCACTATCTCCCCAGGCAGATTGTTTTTCTTGATGTATACAGAATAGGCCCTATAGACCACATCCATTTTGATTACATCTTCCACCTATCATTCTCAATGTGAATATATGGCAAAGTTTAGATTATTTGCCAAAGAAACAGGCTAAAATGATAATGCAACCAAACAAGAAAGGCTTCCTGGAATGAGAATACTATTTAAATGCTAATATGTTTTCCCATTCAAAGTAGTATTTCCTCACAGGTCACTCTGTGACTACAGCTTGAATAATATTGAGAGGATTGTCTGTATGAAGATTTGACGAAAAGGCATAGAAATGTATAGACACATATCTGGAATGCCCCGAGATGGAACATAAATAACTTTAAAAAGATAAACAAGCTTGGCTAGAAATAATACAGAGACTACCAGTACCAGCCAATTCAGCAAATATATATATATGTTTCATTTGGATAAGGATGGACTAGATACAAAAAGTAAAACAAGGTCTTTTGCTATAGCTGCAATTAAGATATGAAAAAAATATCTGTTGAGAAATGTGGTAAGCTGTTTTGGAAACCAATTTCAGACATGGTCTCTATAAAATGATTTTATTCTATGAACAATGTCTGTCATGACCTGTGGTTTTAGGCAGTAAATATTAGTGCGTTTATTAAAAAGGCTACAAGAATTCCACAAACCCCTGTGTCCCTCAAGTTTAAACTACTGCCTTGAAGGGTGCTCAAAGTTTAATTAAATACATGCCTTTTTGAGAAACATTGGTGAACCACTGGGGAATGAAATCACTCTTACTACTACTACCCTATAGTCCAATTGAAATATATATTGACCAAAATCACACATACTTTGTAAAGTATGAAAAGTTGAAATGCAATTTATGACAATACAGTCTGATTTACAGTTGGTTCAGAAATCCAATAGAACCATCTTTCTACTTTTTATACATGCAGGCCAACAGTGGGTCTGAAAATCGGTTTTAAGTGGCACATGGGAATTCAGTCTGTATTGACATGAGACAGAACTGGAACATGACCAAGGGTTTTTCTGACCTCACTCCTCCACAGTATGGTGTTAGCCAACTCAGTGAATCAGCTGCAAACTGTATCAAGGGTATAGGTTCATATTTGTGGTATTGCAAAGCTGAACATTTGACTCAAATCTCTAACCTTATGAACTTCCACAAATCCCCTGCTGTTTTCACCACAAGGAGTAATGAGACAGTCTGTGCCCTCTGTGAGATATGTTCCAGTAGAGCAGCTGCCTTGTCTGTAGCAATGATGCAGTTGCACCTTTAGAGACTCACTGATTTATTAGAGCATTAGAATTGACTTATTCTTGTGTCATAATCAATCGACAAGTCTGGTGCTAAAGCACTTTAAAAAAAATTAAAAATGTTTTGGACAGTCTTTATGTGCAGCAGTTCAACAATGTCATCTTTCACTTGTACTAAAGAGATACAGGTGGAGAAAGACAGGAAAATGAGTTGCATGTCCACAGTTAAGTTCTTTTTCATATACAAGAACTTTGACACAGAAATGACATTTAGCAAACTCTTTAAAAAAATATCAGGATGCAGCAGGGAGAAATGCCAGTTCCACATTCAAAATTAGATTAGATGCTGTGATGAGATTTATGCTATGAATCTCCAATCCACCTTGCAGACATCCCAAGAGGATTCTTCCCTAAGAATGGATTTCTAATTAAACTGTGATAGTGATAATGCAGTTTTTAAAGGGGGGGGGTGGAGCACATCCGTGGGAGGGTGGTCTGACCTTCGTTTTCTATTAATAGGATGTTCTCAGAAATCATGTATCTAATTCCAAATCAGGCCACAGTTAAGTAGATCACAAAAGAGAGCCAAGGACAGATGGGGGGAGCTTTCCCACAAGCCTGAAGGAAGCCCCAGGATTGCACAAAAAATCTGAAATCTTAAAAAAAATAATAATCAGCAGATAAAAATTCACCAAAATAATAGAAACAATACCTTTAAGAAAAGAATGCACACCAAGCTCTCCATGGCTGTTTTGGAAGTTGTGAGGCAACCACAACAATATTACGCATCCTTCTAAGCCCTGGTTTCTGTAAAGCAAATACAAAGAAAACAGTCGTGAGAGTCTGACCCACAAATCAAGATAGTCAACAAGTCTTACAAAAAAAAAATTTCTATATATTGTTGCCAATAAACACTACATAACTATGAACAAATTCCATCAAATCATAAGAAAATCCTTGTATAAAAATGCATTAATATCATCTCTGGATTTTATAACAACATATCAAAAATGGATCTTCTGCAGGAAATATTCTGTAGTGTATAAAAATACAATTCCTTAGAATATAAACAATATGAAACATGAAAAGCAGAGTATAAAATCCAAATACAGCCTTACCTATATAGTAGTACAAAAGCTTTCATGCTCATAAAGTACTATACACAGAATCAGGAAAAATCTGTAATATAAAAATATTCCACTTGGTAAGAATATATACAAAGTATTTTGGAAATGACCCCCTGTATAATAGTAACTTACAATGCATTTAGGTAGGACACTGATCTCAAAAGTATTCAGGCTGCAAACATGCTACTTAGTTTCTGATGGATCCCAGGCATCTCAGTCTGGTGATTCCCAACACAGCACAATTAAAGGGACCTTGCAAATTGAGGACAGGTGATAAGAGGCAGTATATTTAAAGAAACATCCCAAAGTAGTTGACAAAAAACATGAAAGGTCCATTAAGTCCATTTGGAAATACGCTATTCAACAGGTGAATCCAAAACATTTCTCTCTGTAGAAGGCGTTGTTTCAAATCAGTCCTTTCTCCAGAAACTCTCTGCATGATTTCCAGCACAATATATTGAAAACTATCAAAACTGTGATTAAACTTATCAGGAAATGTATTGGAATTTAAAGAAGTTACAACAAAAATCTTTTGAAGGGGCGAACAAACCGGGAAAATACTTAGCTTGGCAACTTAAGGCTAGAAGAGAGAGAAGAATGATAACCAAAATAATAGAAGATGGAAAGGAGTTCGTTGATCCTAATGGAATAAAGAGATGTTTCTTCAAGTATTATGCTAAACTATTCCAAACAACTAGAGTTGATCTTGAGAAGATTAAAACATATTTAAAGGAGATTCCACTACCAAAAATAAGTAAGGAATACAAAGACTTATTAAATGGTCCAATTCAAAAAGAAGAAGTGACGAAGGCAATAGAAGAGACAAAGTTGGGGAAGGCGCCTGGGCCGGACGGATTTACAGCGAAATTCTACAAAAAGATGAAAGAAGAAATTTCCCCGGTCCTGGAAGCTTTAACCAACGAAATAAGAGAAAACAAAAAGGTGCCGGACTCATGGAAAGAAGCAATTATTTCTTTGATTCCAAAGGAAGGACAAGATTCAACAAATGTAAAGAACTACAGGCCAATATCTCTTTTGAACAACGATTATAAAATCTTTGCAAAAATTATTGCAGAAAGGGTGAAAAACTATTTACAAACGGTAATTTCTGAAGATCAAGCGGGCTTTTTACCCAAAAGGCAGATTAGAGACAATGTAAGAATAGTAATGGACGCAATTGAATATTATGAAAAGCACCCAGAAAAAGAAGTAGCTTTTCTGTTTGTTGATGCAGAAAAAGCTTTTGACAATCTTAATTGGAATTTTATGCACCAGATGATGGAAAAGATTGAAGCGGGACAACATTTTAGAAATTGTATTGAAGCTATCTATTCTGAACAAAGAGCTAAAATAAATGTGAATAAAGAACTGACAGATAACTTCAAAGTACAGAAAGGAACAAGGCAAGGTTGTCCGTTATCACCGTTATTATTTATCTGGGTATTGGAAATACTTTTACAAAAAATACAGTACGATCAAGAAATAAAGGGCTTGACACATAAAGGACACCAATACAAATATCGAGCATTTGCAGACGATGTAATGTTTATGGTGGAAAACCCAACAGAAAAATTGACATTGCTTTTTCAAAAAATAAAGGAGTTTGGAGAATTGGCCGGCTTTTACGTAAATAAGAATAAAACAAAACTTATATGTAAAAACATGATCAAACAAAAACAAGTGGAACTACAAGAACTGGTACAATGTGAAGTAGTTAAAAAAACAAAATACCTTGGAATTGAATTAACGGCAAAAAATATAGACCTATATAAGAATAATTATGAGAAATTATGGACTAAGCTGACTCAAGATTTTAAGAAATGGGATAAAATGAACTTATCACTGATGGGAAGAATATCAGTTATAAAAATGAATGTCCTACCACGTTTGATGTTCCTGTTCCAAACAATACCAATTCTGCATAAAACGGATTTGTTGGCCAAGTGGCAACAAGAGTTGTCAAAATTTGTTTGGGCAGGCAAGAAACCAAGGATCAAAATGAAAATACTTTGTGATGCCAAAGAAAGAGGAGGTCTACAAATGCCAAATCTTAGACTATATTATGAAGCGGTTTGTCTAACATGGATGGATCAATGGGTGAAGCTTGAAAATGACAGATTGTTGGGGTTGGAAGGGCATGATTGTAGATTTGGCTGGCATGCATATTTATGGTATGACAAGATAAAAATGGACAGTTTTTTTAAACTTCACTTGGTGAGAAAAGCTTTGTATATGGTATGGACAAGATATAAGAAGTACCAGAGTGACTTAAGACCATTGTGGATTGTACCAGTAGAAGTGTTGATATCTTACTCAAGACAGCGAGGTAGAGACTGGTTGCCATATAGAGATTTAATTAAAAAAGAGGGAACAGAGTGGGTAATGAAAAAGCAGAATGAAATTGAATATGAATATGAGTGGTTGAAATATATGCAGATTTATGATCTTTTTAGATCTGACAAAAAAAACTATGGTTTTAGAGAGGAAAAAAATGAAATTGAAAAGGTTTGGGAGAGTGGAGGAGGAAAAAATATTTCTAAAATGTATAAGGTGTTGTTAAAATGGTATACTGAAGATGAAACTGTTAAAGAACAAATGTTAAAATGGGCTATTAATATGAATAAGGAAGTGGCTATGGAAACCTGGGAATATTTGTGGAAAAATTCTATTAAGATCTCGACATGTACTAATGTTAAAGAAAATTGTTATAAGATGATGTATAGGTGGTACATGACACCTAAGAAGATTGCAAATATGAATCAAAATATGTCAAACAAATGCTGGAAATGTAAGAGGCATGAGGGCTCATTTTATCATATGTGGTGGACTTGTGAGAAAGCTGTAGACTTTTGGACAAAAGTCCACAATGAAATGCAAAAAATATTGAAATGTTCTTTTAAAAAAGCACCGGAAATTCTGCTTTTGGGACTTAAAATGGAAGAAGTCAATACGACTAAAAAAACTTTACTCTGGTACCTGATAGTGACAGCGAGAATGATTTATGCTCAGTTTTGGAAGACAGAAAAGGTACCAGAGGTTGAAGAATGGATACAAAAAGTTCTGTTCATGGCACAAATGGATAAGATTACAAAAAAACTGAATAACAAAGAAGACGATGAGTTTTTTGGAGAATGGAATGATTTTAAAATTTATCTGGAAAAGAACTGGGATGTGAAACAAAACTTAATATGTTTAGATCAATATTAAGTCAAACGATGTTATCTTTAGATTGTAATGATGAAAAACTGATATTGTTGATGATATGAAGTAATTTGGAGCAGGGGTGGAAGCATTGTGGGAAGCCATTGGAGGGAGGGGAGGAACTGGGAATGGGGTAGACAATTGATAGAATGAAATGTTTTATATGTTGTATTCCTGAGAAAATAAAATTTGTTTACCAAAAAAAAAAAACCTGTGATTAAACTTCTTGAAATGAATCATCAATGGGGTATCTAGATTTTGAGCCTTCAATTTAGATTTATGTTCTGTAATTCTTACTCTAATAAGTCTGGAAGTAGAACCAATATAATTTTTGGCACGAACATTTTAATTAATAAATGGCCCAGTTTGTATTACATGAACTATGATGTTTTAATTTTATTCTAAACTTCATCTGTCTGCCAAACTTGTTTGCAAGAGCTACAGAGAAAATGTTTAAGATGTCCTATTTTTTGTGTGTGTTCTCAATGATTGTCTTTTTGTGATTAGTATGTACTAAAAGATCCTTAAGATTTTTAGTTCTTCTGTATCCAATCTGTGGTCTTTTACAGCAGCCAGGTATATCACTGAGCACATTTATTTTTATTTTTAAAATTTATTTAATTTATACCCTGCCCTCCCTGCAAGAGCAGGCTCAGGGCGGCTTACACAGTATGATACATAAATAACAATTTAAATCCACATAAAATCATCTAAAAACAGTTCAATATTAAATGACATAAAGTGCTGGTGATGTTTAATTAATGGCATTAACGATGGCATACTGTATGAGTGCATACATGGTCTGACAAATGTTCTGCTAAATGAGAAGTTGCTAATTGCCAGTGCTTCAATGCTATGTTTTTAATTCTGGGTGCAAAAGAGTAATATTCTGTGGCCCCAAAAATATTTTTTGTTGTTGCTGTAGCCTTCTTATTGGATTTTAATATTTTCTTTTTATTTTATTTGCTCTTAAAGCTGCACTGTGCACTATAGTCTCTGGATATCCCCTATTCCTAAAATGTTGGCAGATTTTGCTGCTTTCATTTCTGTAATCTTCCTCCATAGTAAAATTCCTTTTGGCTCTAATTAATTGACTAAATGATTGTCCACATTTGTTCTGTAAAGCATAACCATGAGGGGAGTTCTTGAAAGCCAACACAGCACTGGAAAAGGTCCCCACCCCTATAATGTCCCATGACAGAGGAGGACATGCTACGGTGACCACCAGAGACTCACTACCCACACATGTAGGCCAGGCCCAGTGACAGCATTCACCACACAAGTGGGTCAAGCCTGGAAGCAGAAGGCACTGTGTAAGTCCTGGGGGGGGGGGGTGTCCCCTGCTTCAAATATATTGTCCATATAATTTAATGCTATCAATCTATCCCATTTTCTAATATTTACAACTATGATGTTAAAATCATTGGTATAGCCAGTGTAATAAAATTATGAAATTCTGACATCTTAAACAAGGATGGGGGGCATGGACTGTGAAGGATTTTGGCAACTTGATTCAGATGGAATGCCAAAGTGTGGTTTGATGCTTTGCAAATGAATACTTTGCACTACGTTCTTTCTTTGTGATTTGGGTTCAATTAGCAACCTCTCATATAGCAAAAACCATAGTTTGTCACTTTTAAGAATGCTTGAGCACTCATGGGTTCGGCTCACATCTTGCTTGCCTGTCACAAACAGCAAGAAACCTTACTGAATACCCCAAAATGTCCTATCATCATTTATGAGTGTTTGATATAATAGACACCAAGCATGTACCTGTGCATATTCACAGACATACAAAGTATTTTCTATTCTTTTCTATTCATATGCCCACCATTTTAACCTGTCAACCACTTTCACCACTCCCAAAGCCACAATGGGGTAAAGTTGTGGGATTGCTCTTCAAAAACATGATAGACTGTTTTTCCTGTACCTAAATCTTGCTAATCCTTCCTATAATGGCTTCCTGCTAAAATTAATAGGAAGTATAGTTTTTGCAGCTCAGACTGAATCAGAATGCTGAGAAAACTACAATTTCCATTAAGCTTAGTAAGTTCTGAATAAGTGCCAGTTGTGGGTATAGGTCAGTTGCCTATGTGATGGTGAACTGCCTTGATGCAACTTCTCTCAAAATAATGTTCATTTAAATAGTGTTAAATAAATGTAAATGTAAGGTGTTCAGTTCAAGAGAAAATAAGCATTGCATGTGTTTGATTTTTGAAGATGTAATCTGTGAAGATCAGTGTCATGGGGGGGGGAGTACTATAAATCATAATTTCGAGCCCACAATAAAACTGTGACACATGTCCTAGATACTCATCTAAGTTCAAAGGAGCATTTTGATATGATAATGTAGCAATGGAATTACAAACCACTGACAATTCAAAAGATGAAGGGAAGTAACAATATGTCAGGAATTATTTTCATGTATGGTAGAACTCTAAATATATTCATGTTTACTGTAAAAACATGTGATCACACGAGCAGTTTGGGCAGACATAGCCACCCCTCCCCTCCAGATTAAATGAGTGTGGTCACATAGTCACACCTGTCAGGCATTCCCCAGGCATACTTACCCTGTCATAGGATGACTTAGAGCCGAGTGAAAAAGGCACCAAATCACAAGTGATGTTTTTGGTTCCCCACGCATTAATTGTGCGTGACTGGATGTCTGAATGTTGGAGAGCACACAGAGAACAGATTGGTGGTCTGAACCTACAGATCTGTTTCTGTTGCTGGTTTTTTGGAGTTTTTGCCTATATGCACATGAGCACATTTGAGCGCATATGTGCACTCACCCACCTGCATTTAAAAAAAAATGACCAGGCAGCACACTCCATGGCTGAGATGCTGCAGTAATGTGGATGCTTGCCCATGGGATGGCCACATGGGCAGCAGGGTGTGCTGTCTGGATGATACGCACTGCAACATTTTAAACTGGTACAATTAGAGGTGGCACCATATCACACCAAGCCACAAGTGTGATCACACCCATAGTAAAACAAGAGACATAAGTAGAAATAAAATTTCACATATACCTATTTGGGTGGGATAGCTGAAGACCACCATAATTAAAGAATATGCCATTTTAGTAGGGAACATATTAATATATGCAAGATATTAGCAAAATACTGGAAATAGAAGCAGTTACCTGTAATGGAAGAATGGCTGTGAATATTATGCCATTCAGTGATAAGAACATATTGACCCATTTTGATCATTATGGGGAACAGTTTATTGAAGATAATTACTCCTGCAGCAATGATCATCTCTTGTGCTACAGAGTAAAACCAGAGAAAAGTGTTATACAAAAATAATGTTATACAAGAAGTTTTGTATATACTTGAGATAATTATTTTTCTTATTTGTCTGGTTCTTATGTATGTAAGCTATTTTGCTTTTTTAATATTTCAAGTTTATTGCTTCATGGCAAAACAAAATATATTCAACAATGTATATGCTAAGGAAAGCAATTCAGGTAAGAACACGTACATAAACTTGTTAACATCATCATAACTAGGCACAGTCATAGCACAGGCTTAACTGAGTTTAGAAAGAAGAAGAAGAGAAGAAGAGATTGGATTTATACCCCACCATTCACTACCCAAAGGAGTCTCAGAGTGGTTTACAATCCCTTTCCCTTCCCCTCTTCACACCCTGTGAGGTAGGTGGGGCTGACAGAGTTCTGAGAAAACTGCGCTTGAAAGAACAGTTCTGAAATAACTTATGACTAACCCAAGGTCACACCAGCAGCTGCATGTGGAGGAGTGGGGAATCAAACCTGGTTCTCCCAGATTAGAGTCCGTGCTCCTAACCACTACACCAAACTGGCCACAGGAATTTTCTTATACCCAGTATTGCACATCTGTGATCTAATTAATTACCAATGGTCCTATGAAGTGGGAATGCAGGTTATGATGCCCCTGTATGTGAGGATTTTCTGTACATGTGACAGTGGAAGACATGAAATAAAACATGCTGTATGAGATCAGAAAATATTCATGAACTCTGGGTTTGCACACAGTAACTGGTCATCTGTGTTGTGTTTTTGTAAGCTTAGTTCATATATATTAATCAGTAGAAACCCCCAAGGACTATTGAGACCATGTCAATAATTTTAATCCTAACAAGTCATCCAGTTTCTGTAATCTAATATTTCCATGAATATGTTATACAAGTAAGGCGACCCGCAATACTCGCGGGGGGGGGGAGAAGAGCTCCGTCTCCTCCATCCCCCCTGCTCAATCTCCCCGAGGCGGCGGCGAGGCCAGTCCTCCCCCCGTAAGGGGACCCGCGATGCTCGTGGGGGGGAGAAGAGCTCCGTCTCCTCCATCCCCCCTGCTCGATCTCCCCGAGGCGGCGGCGAGGCCAGTCTTCCCCCCCGTAAGGGGACCCATGATGCTCGCGAGGGGGAGAAGAGCTCCGTCTCCTCCATCCCCCCTCCGCTCAATCTCCCCGAGGTGGAGGCGGCGGCGAGGCCGGTCTTCCCCCCCGTAAGGGGACCCGCAATTCTCGTTTTTTTTTAGGCCAGTCCTCCCCCCCGCCCGGTTCTGAGGCGGCGGCAGCGGCGAGGCCGGTCCTCCCCCCCGCCCGGCTTTGAGGCGGCGGCAAGGCCGGTCTTCCCCCCCGCCCGGCTCCAAGGCGGTGGCGGCAAGGCTGATCCTCTCCCCCCGCCCGGCTCCACGGTGGCGGTGGCAAGGCCGGCTACAGAGCGTTCCCTGCGCATGCGCAGGGGACGCTCTGTCACTTTTGGGGGGATTTAAGTATCCCCCTGATTTTTAAAAAAACTTTTTAGATTTTTGTGCACACCTGGGGACCGCCCCACGTGTGCACAAAACTCTCCCTCCCCCCCAAGTGCCCCCTCTGTGCTGATTTAGATATCCGCACAGAGGGGGCTACTTCGGTATTAGATATATAGATGACCCTAAATAGTTCCATAGCCCCAAGAATTTGAATTCTACTAATTCTGCTTTTTAGCCCTAATGTCTTAATGAATTTACATATTCAATTGAATACAATGCAGAGAAGAAGAGAATGGTGTAAGCCACGTTGGTTCTCCATAAGGCAGAAAAGTGGAGTATAGATGATGTAAATATAAACAAACCAATATCTATCATGAGGTAACGAGAAGACAAATTATTGAGCACTGCTTCACAAATAGCAAAAAGCACTAGAAGAATATGTGCAGTATATCCTACATTATATTGGTATTTACATCTTTATAAATCATTCATATAGAATACTTACAGGGTATGCAATTTATTTACTTTTTAATGGTCATAACACTGATATACACTGACAGACAATTAACATATGAACATTTAGAAAATCTTTGCACAATAGTTCTTTTCCTCATTTTACCGTTCCAATGAACCCATATGAAATCCTGAAGGCATGACAAAAATTGATTATGAATTTATTTTTTTACCTCCATTTGTATATGTTTTCTTTCTTCATGGAACTTCTGACCTAGGTGGCTGAGGTATTTGAACAATTCTTTCAACAATGAGTTCTCAGATTTGGAGGTCAAAAGTTTCCAAAGGCACAGTGTAAAACCAGACAGCAGGAAAAAATCAAAATGTATGCAAAAATATACAGAAAGATTAGAGATCACATAAGGAAAAAAGGCATGATAATCTACGCCAGTTAATGGAAAAATGTTCAGAAACCTGCCCTTTGGTTGAAACAGCTGTTCTAGAAATGTTATATTAATTATAGAGCAATTTCTGGATTTATTTATACATTCCATGATCTTAAGTTAGAATATTAAGAGCACGGTAATGACTTTACAATGAAAATGGATTTCAAAGCCTGCACTTCATTACAGGGGCTAGCTTGTGATTTGTAATATGTTCTTATTGCCAGCTGAGCTGTACTAAAGAGATCCATACAGTAGAGCTAAGGATTTGCTCAATGTCACAAGGCTACTAACAGTTTTGCTCCACTGGAAGCTTTCATACATATTCTAGTCAACTTTTGTCACCCACATTTGCATGAGCAGTAAAATGCCTTTGTATTCAGACATCATGATTTGAACTCAGATTTATTGAACTATCCATGATTAGTTCAGCAGTCAGTTGAAATTAACCAGTGTCTGCAGAGAAACTCATGCCTATTGATGATGTCTGTTGATGACTGCCACATGAGTGGCAAACATTTTTGCCTTTCTGCAGCTGAGACCATTTGCCACCCCGTGTTACAGATCAAACTGAGATGTAGCCGGGATTCCTGCATTCAGATATAAAGACAACACAGAATTTACACATAAGGATGTTGGTCTGGTTAGGAATCTCAGTTTGTGGTTCTCCTACAAGCCAGAGTTAGTGGGATGTCCAGTGAACATATAATCACACTAAATAATATTTTAATCAAAGCATAGTTTAATATAATTAATGTAATTTTAGTTTGTAAGTTTGTTTTACAAAATGTATTTTACAAAATTTAGATCCTGCCTTTCTGCCCTCACACAGACCCCAAGGTAGTTAACAAATTAAAATTTATATGATAGAATCCTTATTCTATTAGCCAGAGTTTTTTTTTTCTCTGTGTGGATACTTATTTCCACCAACAGGGGGCTCCCCCAACAGCTTTTCCTACATAGTCAGTAGACTTCCTGGGTTTGTATAAAAATCCAAAAACTAAAAAAATCCCTTCAGGGATGGCTGAATTCCCCCAAAAACCTTTTGAAATGACCTCTGCAGGGATCTGCTTCAGGCATCAATGGTGAGAGATTAGAATGTTGGGGGGGGGGCTTCTAACTGGCTTCGTCAGTAAAAGGGTGGGGGAAGGGCCCTTTCCAGGCCTCTTTTGGCCTTTCAGGGAGGGAGGGAGCCTTGGGACCAGGCCTCACAAGGGTTGCCAGTGCCAGACTGGGGGATTTCTAGAGATTTTGTGGTGGACTCTAAGGAGGGCTGGGTTTGGGAAGGGAGAAGCCTCAGCTGGGTATAATGCCACAGAGTCCACCCTCCAAAGCAGCCATTTTCTGCAGGGAGACAGACCTCTGCTGTCTAGAGTCCAGTTGTATTTCTGGGGAGTCTCCAGGTCCCATTTGGAGGTTGGCAACTCTAGGCCTGGCAGTAGTCTAGGGTTGCCAGTTGCCCCCTGATTTGCATGACTCACCTAGCCTCAGCTGCTTGCTACAGTCAAGTATTGACTCAACGCCATTGTAAGTAAGTGAAATCAGTGTTATTATCAACAAGAACCTCAGAAGAACACACAACAACAAACAGTGGAGCATAGCTCCCTTTTAAACTATCCCGGGCTGCGGTAGCCACACCCTAGAATAGTTAAGGACCAATAGCATTGTTACAATAATGTCCAATCAGGTTTGTTTCCTCCAGCACAGTTCTCTTGCATCTGATTGGTTATACTTAAGCATTAGCCACTAGGATTGTTCCAGCTTAGAATCCTGGCTAAGGTTTCAAGCTTAACATTGCATTTAATACAGTTAATACACAACAGCTACCGTTCATCAGCAGCCACCCTATGAAAGCCAGTGAGGTGCAGCAGTTAGAGCTTCAAAGCAGGGTCTGCAAGACCCAGGTTCAGATCCCCATCTTGCAGTGGAAGCTGACTGCGTGATTTTGGACCGGTCACATATTTCAGCCTAACCAACCTCACAGGGTTGTTGTGCAGATAAAAAGGAGGAGGGAATAATGAAAGCTGCTTTGGTCCCTACTGTGGAGAA